>NW_010192637.1:0-126060 GCF_000695765.1 Mesitornis unicolor | reverse complement strand
AGTCCCTGAATGCTACCCAGCTATCTTGGTCAAACAAATGACAATAGAAAGCCTATAAAATTTTCAGCCAGCTGGGCAAATTCTTGTGTGTGACCCGAGGAAACCGTAAGTGCCCGTGCAGAATATTTTGTCTTCATCAGAGCTGCTCCAGGCCACTGCCTTTTTCACTGGAGGAGCTGTAACCCCCTCACCTGCACAGAGCTGCTCCGTCAGGTGTGAACTCTGAGGAGCTGTGACCCAGGCCTGAGCGCAGCATTAAGTGTGTGTTGCACTGGGTAGTTAAGTGTGGATCGATGATCCTTTCCAGCATTAGTGTTAACAGGGTATTATATGGGAATTGGCATGCATCAGAAATGGTTATTATTAGTGCTTATTTTCAGATTTCCCTCCAGAAAGATGGAGGGGTTCTGTGACCCATGCCTTTTGTGAGCTGGTGATTTTGTCCTTGCCTACTTGCTACGCCGTACTCTGTTGTTTGGATAACGGTCTGGGTATTAAGCGTAGCTGTGATTTCTCACGTTAACAGTATTCCACTTCCCGTGGCTCTTGCTCAGCTCCAGCTAATCCTATCTCAAACAAAGTCATGATGAGACAAGGAGGAGCTGGACTGAGCTGAGGACTGAATCAACGCCAAGTATGGCTTTGGAGAAGACCAGATTGTAATAATTTCTTGTGTCACCTAATCACTAGGTTGTACAACTCTGTTCCAAAAAGGTTTTATTCAGCATTGCTCCTCAAGGTTTTGATCTATGTTACAACTCCTTTTCTCTTTGTCAGGGAGGTAAAAATTACTCTGTGCATGATTTACTGTAAGTCTCTTGGTTGCAATGCAATATTGTTTGTAGAATTGGGGCTGTGGGAGTCCTTTATTGAAAAGCAAAACAAAAATCCTGAGTAAGTCTCATTACTTCTGACAAAAAGAGACTCAGGGCTACTCCCCAACTTGTTTCAGGGTACTCCACGTGTTATTCATCAGGAATTCTCCAGGCTGATGTGAGAACATTTATGAATTCTTCTATCTTGTAAAATAAAAATCTATTAAATGCTGCTGTATTCTATTATTAAATTATAGCATACTACATAAGCAGTAGTGGTCTTGGCCAGAGCCGCCCATTTCAGAGACCACAATAGGTAGTGTAGGGAGGTGGGGAGTCCATATCTTGTCACGCATTGGGGAGGACCAGCAGGGTTTGTTGGCACCATCCCGGCCAGCCCCAGGGGGGCTGTGCTCAGGCCAGTGCCTGGTTCCTGGAGTGCCAGGGCTGGGGTGCAGAAGCGGGGAGCAGGAGGCTTTTGGAGGGGTGAATTGCCCAGGCAGGACAGGCATGCTCCAGCTGTGGGGTACTCCTGCTTAAACCACTAATTGCGTGGCATGTGATTGATCTGCAGTGTATGATTAATACACGCACTCTCTAGAATAATGCCCCATTATTTACCCCTTGCCACTCACAACAGCCTCCTAGCCCAGAATTGCAGGATACTGTAGTGTGGTTTGGGTTTGCTTATTAGAAGCGAAAAGGCTGTTTGCTTCTTTTGAAAAACTGGAAGAAAACACCAGTGAATAGTGATTAAAAGTTGTTTTTACGTAGAAATAAAATACAGGGTAGACAGGCCCATTCGGCTCTAACACTGTACTGTGAGGAGTGGAAAGTGGATGGCAGTGGAGATTTCAGAGCAGCGCCTAGGGGAAAGCTACTGTATCCAAAACAGATATACGTACATTAAATCAACAGTGCTTCATTTAAGAACCAAGTGCTTTTTTTTATGATGCAGTGAATTTTTCACTGTAAAAGAAAAACACCCCCCTGCCCAAGATAATCTATTTACACATGTACAGGCAGAACAGACAACTAAAATAGGAAACATCTAATTGCCACAAATAAGTATATAATGAGTAGTTCTTAATTAATGTCTGATTATCTTGAAACAATAATGAATCTCCTGTTCATTTTTTTTGTTTATTGAAATGGAAGTGATACATTTTGAAGATGATTAAGAGAAAGATGGTGTTTGCCTGATTCTTAAGGACGCGAAATTTTCTTTCCTGCTTGGGTAACGTGGGTGCTGATTGAAGTACTCTCTCATTCCCACTAGAGGGGGGTCCTCTCAGCCAACGTTGGAATGCATTTTGGCTTTTTTGAAACTCAGCATGAGGAAAACCTCACGTTGTCCCACATCTTGTTTCAGTGCTTTATACTCTGTATCTTACGGTGTCAGCAGTTACTTGTCTCTTACTGATCTTAACTGCCTTTTATCTCAAGAGGTGAAAACCGAAATGGACGGACTAACACACTGGTAAACACAGTAGTAACAAAGAGTACAGAGGATGTTTTATTGCATCACCTCCAGGTGAGGACAAGTTTTTATCACAGAAGCTGTGTGATCGCTCTTGGAAAAACAGAAATGGCTTTATCAGACCTGTTTGATAACATGTTTTTAATTAGAATTATCATCTACACCAACAGCTGCACTCTGAAACATTTTATTCTCTCTGCGAGCCTTATGTTTCTGAACACAAAATACTTCTCTTTGTAAAAGAAATGAAGAGTGTAAATGCATTTACATCAGCTTAAACTTCTGCTTTACTCTTTGATGTCACAGTTTATTCCTCTTTGCAGTTTCTTGGTGAAAAGGAGTAGAATTGATTTTTTTAAATGTGCTGGCCATCGTGCCATGTTAATTCCTGTCTCTTGAAACGATGGCAGTCACGGGCGTTCCCTTGGCCCTGAGTGAGTGGGATCTTAATTATCACAGCCCATGTGTTGGCAGTGCCACTGTACCCCACAGCAAAGGTCCCTCCGTGGTGTGCTGACCTCTCTGCAGGTGGGATGGAGTGTGGAGCCCACCCCAAGTGCTCTCTGCCACATCGCTGCTGGGCCAGCACAGGAGTTTTGTGCTGCCCGCGGTGTGCTCCTGCACAGAGAGGAACCCAGTGACAGGCTCCCGTTTTCTTAATGAATCTCTACAGTAGAAATCAAGCAGAGCAATGAGCATTAAAGGGTCTGGAGGTAGCACCTAGGGCATGGGACTGGCACAGCACTGGATGGAGAAAACTGAGTAAGTTTGAACAATCTTGTTCATGTTTTGGGGTCTATCTAGTTACAGTAGCTGGATTTTGTACCAAAACAATAAGCCTAGTGAAAATAAACACTCACAGTTTAGCTGAATACCACATTAACTCTAACCAGACTGGTTTTGGTATTGGATTGACTTTTTTTCAGAAGCCACTTGAGCATCTGAGTAGGGCTCTGTATGGTGACAAGCAGTCATACTGTTCTTTCCAATCCAGTGGTTTATTATTCTCTTTTTGGCCTTGGGCAAGTCACTTAACCCTCTGTCTGTTTCTTCATCTGTAAAATATATTATGGATATTTATCAGTCTCACCAGGACTGATTGTTTAATATTTATAAAGTGCCTAAAGGATTAGAAGCTTAATATAAGTAGGTAATACATATCATTTTAGATTGATTTTATTTACTTGAAATTTTTTTTCCTACCTCCTACTGCGAGAGATGCTATTTTGTAGCCACTCGCTGCCATTCTTAATCAGCCAGACAGGTCACAATTTGGTAACTTCAGGTTCATTCTCTTCTTTCATTCCTAGTTTCTAGAAATGCTTTATCTCCTTCCCCCTTTTTTTCTCCTCTCTTTTTTAATTTAGAGATGAAGAGATACCGTATGTTGCTAGATCATGACATAAATATATTTAAGTGCTGCCATCATTGTTAGTTTATCAGCCTTTCCATTATAAACTCTCTTGTTCAGGGGTTTATAATTCTGGCATTATAACGTGCTTCAGGCTGAAACTTGACATTCATTTTTTCCCTCTTGATTTGCTTTAAATCCTTCACTCTTCTTAAGTTAAACTGGAGATTAGAAACATTAGTTATAGTTATACTAGTTGTGTAAATTATAATGCGGCAGTAGGCATTTTAAAAAAGGATGTAAATCAGCAAAACAGAGAATTTCCTAGTTGTTACACTGTGAGCCTGGGAGTAGAAACCTGTGATTCTTTTCCTGAGCGTGTCCCTGGCTTGGCACATGACTAAGAAATTATTTAACCTCTTTCTGCCTCGCTCCTCTGTCTGTGTATTGGGATGGTGACATTTCCAACTTCACCTGGTGTATTGGGAAGCTTGATTAATTAGAATTCATAAAAGCACTGAGATTCTCAGGTGAAAGGTGCTGAAGTGTGAAGTATTTTTAAGGAGTCTAATGAAAAATCAGTGCGCCTGCTTTTCTCCATCTGTGGCCTGTTGTCCCAGATCAGCGCCTATCAACTCTTACTTGGGGCACCACTTTGTGGCCAGCAGCTTGCTTCCCTCAAGCTTTCTTTCACTGCATCTTGCAGCCAGCTCGTCTCGACCTTTGCCTGCGGAGTTTGTATTCCCTGAATTCTACATTTTTCAAGGAATTTGCTGTGTGAAGACACACCTGAGCCTGTAGGCAAGACCCCTGGAGTACCCAGCCTGGTTAGAAGATAAGGGGATAGGAAGAGTTCAGATATTGCCAGCCTTTTTCTTACAGGGAGTTGTCATGGCAGATGGTTCTGCTTGTGCTCAGGCAGGTGTAGCCAGAACTCCAGATGTAATGCAGTACATTTTGGGACAGTGACAGATCCTTTTTACATCATTTAGGTTGAGATACCTTGTTTGTGTTGTGAGGGATGCTTTCTGAGTTACCTCTCTCGAGGATTTCTGTTGTCAGCTGTTAGTTCAGCCTCTCCTGTCGTAGATATGTTTCCTGACCCAGGGCAGCCAGATCTTCATTTACAGATCTCTTCTTTGCCTGGACTGTGGTGCTGTGCTCAGGAGAGAGAGGCCCTCGGTAGTGGCTAAATTTGAAATGCTCTCTCTCCTTATAATTTCGGGTCGAAGTCTTGGCGTCCGAGGATGGTACATTTGGACACAAGGTGTGTAGTTTGAAGCGGTTTTGTTGTATAGGTCCCATCAATTTAAATTGTTGGGTGTGATGTCACAGAAGACAAGAAGAATTGAGGATCCTGTGACTTATTATCCAACAATTCAGAAATTTTCCCTTATATGTGGTAATCTGAAAACAATACGCAGGCTGTCTTGTATAAAACACATGAGCAAATTTTATTTGCCATGTGGAAACAGGGAACGTCAGCTTTGCAGTAACTTTTAAGATTGGAGTTGCCTGAGTGCTGGATTTGTTCTTGTTGCATAGATATTTCAGCTCAGAAATTGTAGTTGTTACCTGCTTTGCACTCTATCAAGTGAGATGCTTTGTTCGTGGTCCTTTCTGATAGCACATCTCAGGTAGAAGGTGATACATTGAGCAGCTGCATCACCCTGTGTTCAGTCGTAGATCGATGTATGGCACGCAGCGTGCCTTGGAGAGACAGCTGTAGACCCACTCTGCTAAATGGATGGACTGTGTCGTGGTCATTGCTTGAGTTTCTTTGGCCGGTGAGCAGTATGGTGACAACCATGGTTTTAATTGAGCACTAATATGATTTGAAGCCAGGTAGCTTGTGTGTAGGGTGTATCTTGTTAGCTGGGAAGGGAGTGGATGGGGAGGGGAAGAAGGAGATAGTAGGAGCAGGAGGCTAAATCATGACAATGAAGAGTTTCCTGCTGCTGAAGGCCCACATGCTGTGATACTACTGCAGGTGAGAAAATAGCAGTGCTATTACTATGAAAGTGAAAAAAAAATCAAGAGAAGATGAAGTAAGTTCCCCAAGTTTATGTAGAATACCATAAACAAAATTAACCCACAGAAAAAAATAAAGTAGCTTTAAAAGCACTTAAATATTCATGATGGCAGAATGTACATTGTGTCCATATTGTACATTTTTATGTTGATATGTGATAAAGTGATTTATTTAAATTATTAAAAAACAAACAGTGCTACTCAAGTATTATTTGAAGTATTTAACATATGGCAGTCTGCAGTATTTTCTGTTTTTTATTTAATACCTAGCATGCATACAGAATATTCTTTGAATATTTAATAAACCTGGAGGGTCAGCTCTTGTGAAATCATCTCCATAATCCTTCAGACTAGGTGGGTAAACAGGAATATTACTGAAGATTATAGTAGCCAGTTGCTCTCACAACTAAAACACTGTGGAGGAGACTTCTTATTTTTTTCAAGACTAAACTTGCAAGGTGTTTTTCAGTCTTGGAGTCATCTTGATGGGCATCCTTTGAAGCTCCTTTTCATTACCAAAAGTTTTAAGAGTTTTCTGCTGCTAAGCTTCAGTTTTACAAAACCAAGTCAGAATTACAAAACTGTCCCCAGCTCTTAAATCTTCCCCCAGAGTCCCAAGCTACTTTTATGTAAGGTTCAACTTCAGAACCAACAGCATTTTTCGCTCTCTTTAAATAGTAGTTTAATGTTATATAGTGAACTATGTATGTGTAGGAATGTCATGTACTTTTTATCAGTCAGAAAGGTAAATGTATCATCTCAAATTTTGTTAATCCCAGAATTTATCTTAGCTGTTGATTTAGGCATGCTGTGAAAGCACTTTCTTTCCTCCTCTCCCTTAAGAAATGCTTCCTCCACTGCAAATAAAGGCAAATAAATGTTAGCATCTCTGTTACATTAACAAATCCATTGGTATGCCCATGGTTAATACATGTAAGCACATTTTTTAAAATGAGAAAATAATGTTAATTTTGTGAATTAGGAGATAAGTTGTTATGGCGAATGCCAGATAATACAGTTGAGACGATGTAAGGTTAAGAGTTTGCACAATGTGATGCTTTCCTTGATACCAGCTTTCAGCCTGAATTTCCCTCCAGGTCTAGTTGACACTGTTAAGGGTCTTTATGTGTTTGGGTGTAGTATGTGCCTCAGCTTGAAACATTTTAGGACCCCTGTGTATGCATAAGCAGACCCATAATTTGCTGCAGGGGTTGGCTCTACTTTTGACTCCAACCGTTCCACCTACCCTTAGCACTTGCCACTTAGTTTTAGGTTTGTTGACAGGCTGTGTTGCCAGTAGTTACTGTAATACTGTTTTTTAAAAAGAGTATTTCTAGATTGCTGAAAGAGCCTATCAATGTTGTCTGTTAGTCTTAAATTCTCTGTGATTTTAGTCTCATGGTAAATATGCACAAATGAGGCTGTTTCTCAGGAAAAACATCCTGAATGAGACGGCAAACATTGTTCAGCTTCGCTGTAGTTTTCGTCAGTGAAGTGAAGATCTGGCTGGGCAGTCTGCCCCTCGAATGGTTGAGTCTTTGAAGATGATGGTGATAAGTGCATGTAGAAATCAGCTACAGGAGGCTTTTGATGCAGGTTATGCATATTGATTTGGAGAAAATAATTCACATTTTAGAAAGGAAAATTAAAACAAAAGCTATTGTTTCACACTGTCAGAATACCTAGGGAAGAGGCACCTTGAAGTGCCAGATCTTACCTTTACTCCATAAGCACAGAACAGGTGCAAATTGCAGACGATTAGCAATAGTTGTTCAAAATATTCCCTCCACCTCACCTTTTTAATAAGAAAACAGTATGAATATGAGGCATTTATTGGAGTAAAAATGACATTTTTCATGTGAACTTTTTTTTTTCATTCTATGCACACATGAGGCCACTACTCTTTAGTGGGCCATGAAAGTGAAAGCAGTTTTTCAATCAGTTTAAATAAAAGTTGTTTGATAACTATAAAGATGCACAGATTTGACAGCGTTGCTGTCCAAACCTTTCCTTTGGTTGAGCAGGAGGGAGCAAGCCCATTCTGCTTTCTTTGCAACGAATTTTGTAGAAGGAGGAAACTGTTACTGTGCTGTAACAGCTTTTTGGAAGACGGTACAGGTGGTGGTCAGTTTAATTTACACATGAATTTGTGTGTGTGAGTCTGTATGCATGTTTGCGTCTTAAAGGAAAGAAAAAAACCCAAAACATCCAACTTTTGACTGATCCTTCTGTTTTGATATTTAGAAGGGTTATGATGCATGCATGGTTTTGTATGGAGAGACGTAGAGGAAATGACTGCCCTGCAAATCATGAACTGCTGATAGGTGATCTGGGGTGGACTTAAGCCTGGTTCATTCAAATTGTGCTGAGTATAAGCTTACACATGCAGTAAGTTCCTCCAAAACCGCAGTTGCCAAGAAACTAGCGCAGAGTAAGAGTGAATGGATGGAGTGGTATCTGCCTGGGTCTGCAGTCAACACACAGGAATGTATTTCAAAGTCGGAAACTCCTTCAGTCCCATTAATCTCATTAAAGCCTAATGATGACATGTAAAATACTAACGGTCCCGATTTATTGTGTGTTTATTTTAGCTGGAATAGAAAGATACATTTTTAGCAGATGGGACCAGTGTTCCCAGATGGTAGAGAAAATCAGGAGGGATGCAGAGATGTTAAAAAGAGAAAAAAGAGAAAAAAGAATAAGGCACACAGAGCAGAAATAAAAGGTAAAAGGTTTAACCATTTTGAATGATACTGATTAAACACCGAGGCAGTGAACAAATAAAAATAACAGTGTCTGAGTTTTTTAAATCCTCCTAAGAGATTTAGATGCTCAATTTCCATTAAAACATTTTAATCCCTGAGGTAGAATTGAAAACCTTAGTTTGAAAGGTTGGTTATTATGTAAAGATTTAACCCACATTTTATTGTTGTAGGAGCCACATATTGGCGTCAGTTGGAATTAAGGTGTCGGATGCAGCAGCACATACTCCAGACAGGCTACAAATGGTGCCTGGCCCTATCCAGAGAAAGATGCTTGACTTTTTCAATATTTGCGCGTGGTTTACTCTCCTTTCCCTCCCTTTCCCTGCGGCTTTTACTGCCACCATCCACCTGACCCAAATAGCGTGTAGTAGAGGAGGCCTCATTCGGTTTAAGCAGAGTGAGATCACCTCCTCCACGTGTCTCAACCTGTCCGCAGACGTGAGAAGTGCCGTAAGCTCAGAGAGGGCCACAGAGCCCGCCTGCTGCAGCTAATGCCGAGGTGCAGTGATCCCAGCTTAGCACAGCATTAATATAAATAAGTTTGTTAATGGCAGTCCAGCAGCTACATGTCAGGAGGCTCACAACTCTGTGCAACAGGAAAAGAGACACTTATGTTCCCACAGTGGGGGAGCTCCACCAAGAACGGGACTCTCTTATTTGGAAGTGAGCTTTAATCCTTCCATTGTGTGGCGTTTTAAGCTGTGTTGTGATGTAATTGGCTTAATCATTACTATTATGTTGCTTTGCACAAGTTAAGATTGTAATTTGACATATGGAAATAAATGGCAGCTGGATTAGTGATGTGCAGGTGTCATTTAAAAACAGGAGGCAGGGAAGAAAGCCTTTCATATTTTGCAAGCAGCGTGTTTGCCAATGCACAGAGGCAGAATTAACGACTCAACTGCGTCTCATGCTGCCTTGAAGCAGGAGGGAGCTTCACCTGTTCGTTTTTGGGACTGTGCTGCTGGGGCTGAGGAGGGAGAATCTCATTCCCGATGGATGCACTCACAGGAGGACATGATTTTACGCTTCCTGTGCAGAAGACAAATACAGGAAAAAAGCTTCCACTTTGATCAAGAAATCAGCATCATGGAGACACAGCTCTACTAAAGAAATGCAGCACAAGTGGCATTTCTGATGTGGCTGTGTCTGCACGCTGGAGTTTTCAGCATTTTTTCATGGAACTGGCGGTATTTTTGTTTCATGACACAGCACAAAGGGATGACCTCCTCTCCATAATTTAGTAGAAGTTGTTGAGAGAGTCTGTTCCTAAGTCTTTCTAGGTATGTGCTGCTGGGATGCATTTTTTTTTTATACTCTTTCTCTGATGCAGCATATATGGTGTTAAGACTCAAATATGCTTAGGACTAAAATATCTTTTTTTTTTCCATCTAAACATGCTACTTCTACTTCAGTTTTAAAATTCTGAAAATACTATTTTTTGGTTTTCTTCACCCTGCAAATGCAGTTTTATTGCAACACTCAGCGCATCACAGTGCATCTTCTGCAGCCCACTTGATTTCAAGGTCCCGGATACCAGAAGTTTAAATCCCAAGGAGAAATTCAGCCACGCAGCATACCTACAGGTCAGCTTCCTGGTTTGAAGCATAGGGCACCAAAGAGAGTACATTTGGACTGTGAGTTGTGACTGTGCAAATCTAGAAGGAAACTGTTTTCTTTCTAACAGTATCTGTAACACGGAAGCCATCAGCTATGAGATGGAGTAGAGATGCCATTTGAGAAAACTGAGAAAACGTTTTCTCAAGATATATTTTTTTGTATTTATTTGTATTAGCTTGATGCAACAAAGTAGTACATACTTCTTGGAAAGAAGGAGAAAAGCAGCCTTTGAAGGAGAATAAAAAGTAGGCATTAGAAATTGTTTTCTTTTAACGCACGCCTTGTTTAAAGACCGCTTTCTTTTGTTGGAGACTTTAAGCAGCCTCTGCGTCTGCCATCTGGTGGTTGCTAATGAAAGTTGCATCTTCAAAGCCAAATGAAATTGTTTTAAAGCCAATTAATCCTTTTCAGAAGAGGATGTTTTCAAGTGTCTGAATTATCTCTGTCTTGATATGTTGACACTTGGAGTGTCTGTGTGTGTGCTTAGTATATGGGAAAATACAGAGAAGTGAGTCCTCATTTACATCTGTCTGTGCACTGTTGACTTAAGTAGGAATTTGGGGGTTGCAGATAAGTTCTTGGATTTGTTTCAGCTTAGGAAAGATAGATATTCATATTAGCCTCCGGTAACTTATGTTTCCCTACTCAGAGCAGGGTTAGGATTACACAGTTCCCCAGTTCCGTCGTCATTTTCTTTGTGGAGTTGTTTTACCTGAGGTGTTCAGATGACTAAAAGGATTTTCCAACCTTCTTTCTTCAAGTCATTTTTAAAGCTGTGTTTTAGGATTGCTGAAGTCTTCTGAGTGCCCTCTGTGCTGGGTGTTTTCTAAGAGTAGAGAATGGCATTACAGCAGGGAACAGAGTGCTCTTTTAATGTTCTTAGGGACCCTTTACACATGTTTTGAAGTAGTTATGACTAAGTAAGTAGCAGCAGCTTGAACGTGTTTCTGCCTGACCTGTGCATATATCACTGCTGTGTTACTTGAAACAATCTATGAGTACACAAAACCGAGCAATTGTGATCATGCTTTACAAATTTCATCTATGTGATCAATAATTTTTAATGTCTGGTAAAATTAGTCTCAATTAATATATCTGTGGTTTGGTTTTGTTCTGTTTTATCCAAACTAGTTTTATAGAAATTAAGAGGCACACCAAGAGATGTAGAGCCTTAAGTTCCTCTCCATCCACTGTACAGTCCTGACCGTGATCCAGCTTTGTCCCGAGTGCTGCAGGCTGTAGAGCAGTGCATCTCACCCCCTTCAGTACACAGTGAAATCAGAACAAGAGCTCTGTACCCCACCAAAATCCATTCCAAACAGCACCTGCTTGTTGGGGTGCCCCGCTCCTCACCACTCACTCCCGCTTCCCATATAGAGAGGATTTTAAAGCTCTCTGGGAGGATGTAAAAAAGTGAGGGATTCTTAGAGGCCCTTATGCCTCCTTGTGCAGTGGAGGTGGATCTGGACAGTTCCAAAACAATCTTACATGAAGAAGAAGAGATGAAATGATACCTGGAATAGGAAAAAACCCCATAGGTTAGCTGAGAACCCCCAGATGTGAGAATGTCGAGACGTGCTGGATAAGTGGCGTAGTTGGCTCTTTCCTCCTTGTCCCCTGTAGCCCACACTCCTGGACTGTGGTCTCAGGAAAGACAAGACAAGGCTTTAGAAGGGGACCATCTCCTGTGGCTGTGTCCTTGTGCAGGTACAGCATGTCAGGCTTTCTTGAGTATTCCCTTGTTTCTTTTGCCAGTGACCCAAACTAGCGATAAATACGTGTTTCATGCTCCTTTTCAGCGTGAAGCATCTCACAATGCTTTGCAGAAGAAATACTGATGGCCTCGGGGTTAGACTTAGGCAGTCTGCATGGGTACGAGGTAACATTTGTTCTACAAAGCTCCCCGGTGCTCTGTGGTGGGCTTGTGTGAGTGCCACGGGTGAGCACCGTGCCCTGCTCAGAACCCTTGAACGCAGCTGTCGTGTGGTTTGCCCGGTGCCCTACGATCCACTGGGGTTAGCGCTAAAAATTTGTAAACTGCAAGGTTTTCCCTACGTTGTCTCTGCTTTATGGGTGTATATAAATGTGATGGACAGCCTTCATCTCCAGCGCTGTACAGTTTATGTTATCAGGGTGTGGATGGGGCCATGCTTTGGGTTTTGATACATGTTTAAAGCTTCCCACCGCCTTTCTGCGAGTGCCCAGGGACAGAAAGCGGTGTGCAGTTTTCAGAAACAGATGCATATGCGACTCAAGGCAATTGTTTGATTTTTGGCTGAAGTGATGTCTGTAAGTAAGAAGGCATGGCAGCTGCTTTTGCTTTTCTGACTGGTGAGTATCCCTCTTTGGTCAGTTCTGTGCCAGTTTGGGTTGTCATTTTGTTGAAATTCCTGCAGCCTTGAACCACCCAGCTCTTGTGGCAGCAGCAGCAGTCCATGCTTCGTCTTGCTGCTTTTTTGAAGAGGCCGTCTGTAGTGTGGTTTGCCCTTCCCAAACTCCATAGAAATGCCAGAAGAGTGCAAAACTTGGTACTTCTTTCATGGTGGGAACATGCATCACCCTCAGGGCTTGACTGAACCCACCGTTTCACACCAGTCACTACCATGCAGCAATAGAAATAACAACAGAAAAAAACCAAAAAAGTTAATTTATTTTCTCTTCTGTTCCCCTCTACATATGTAACTGGTGAATGTGCTTAGGTGGCGCAGGTCTGGCTGGGTGTGCTGCTCAGGGTCCTGCCTTGCTGCCTATTAATGTGTAGCTGTGGGGTGCTTCCCCTGTCTAGGGGGTCTTTTACAGTTCAGTGTGGCCCCTTTGATTTATACTGCTGGTTTGAACCTTGAGGAAGGTAAACCTACCAGTCTACCAAGAAGTCATCTGACCATCGGAACACTATGTTTGCTTGTAAATACCTGCCCATTTTAAATATATGTTGAGGCAGGTGGTCTCTTTTTTGGGGGCGGGAAGAGGGCAGGACGGAGTATTTGCAAACAGGTTGCTGTTCCTTCTTGATGAGGAGAGCAGGTTAGACCAGATTTCCTTTTCTTCTGTAAATTCTGCCTGATTGCACAAACTGGTGGGGCTAGAACTGCTCCCTCCAGCAACCAACCCCACCTTGCTACAGGAACCATGCTCCCATTCATATTGCGACTTCAACAACAACAACAACAAGAAACCACAAATATTTTTTTGTAAATGCTATTCATTTGTTTGCCTTTCTTTCGGTTTTGTGTAGCATTCTTTTTTATCAGCATGAAATATATGTATAGAAGAAGGTTCAGATTTCTGCTGTGTGGCTACTTCCCCCTGATTGCATAGTCGGCTTGTTGAAACTAATGCTAGGTTTGAAGAATAGGAATTGCAAAGAGGAACATGAGAAAGTTGTTGGGTAGACAGATGTGATTCAGGTTTTCATTTCCCCTTTTTTTTCCCAGTGACAAGGCCAGGTGTGTATCACGCTTCAGAGCTGTGCTTTGCTCAAAAATGGACTGTTGACCTGCCATGGGTTTCAGAGTGGGAGAAGCAATGACAATAATGCAGAATCTTAGTTTTTTCACTGAATGTACATTTCTTTTACAAAAACATAATTTTGTAACTTTGAAGCTTCAGTTATTCCATTGTTCATTTTTTAAAGAATTTCTTTCCTCTTGTGAGACAGGGTTTTCTAGTGAATTGGGTTTTTGATGGATTATTTTATTGGATTAGCTTGTCACTCGGAAATGTTGTTTTCCAAGGTCATTTCTTTGATCTTCTTGGTGAACAGTTAATTATACTTGGTCTTAATAATAACATTTTTCTTATATAGGAAGATCAAGATTACAGATGGTTTTGGCATGATTTTCATACTGTTGCAATGCTTCACATTGTTTAAGATTTTACACATGCAAGCAGTTGATATATTTCTAGTGTTGCAATCACTCTATGTGTTTGATGATTTTACTACTGAATCCTTACTACTACCTGAACTAGAAAGCAGACAGATTTACAGTCCCTTTAGTAAAACATGCCTTAACATTTTAATCTGCAGCAAAATAAGCACAATTTGTAGCATTCAATGTAACAGGACTGTTTTCACTCCACCGGCTGATTTCCCCCACCCCTTTATCAAGAGCTGTTTGAATCTCCCCGAGCTCCTGCGAAACCCTCTGACAGTGTTATTCCTGGCGTCAGAACCCATGTCCCCATCGCCTCACAAATGTAATCTGTATCCAGAGTGGTTTTACAGCTTCAGCCCTCATGCCAGGGCCGTGCTCCGATGGAGGGATGTGCACCATAGAAACACACGCTCGGATATGTACTCATTGAAAAATTATTAAGTGTGTTTTGAGAAATGTGTTAACTGCTGTTTATGGAAGAAAGCAATGAAGTGAATCATGTGGAACTGGCTTTTGTCGCATCTAAGTAACTAGATGTCATTACGGCACGTATGATTTCGTGCAGAATCTTTATAGTAATGTGGGTATGGCTGTTTATATGCTTATTAACTCGTAGGTTTTTAGCTATGCTGTGCGCATAATGCTGCCAAGGTCAAAGTTGTTAAGCTGCCCCGAATAGTACAGAGAGAAGGAATTCTGTGAGCTAAAGCTTGCTTTATTTTATTTTTTTTAAAATAAACTCTCTTTTTTTTTTTGCCAGCAGTGTTGTGGAAAAGGATCTTGAAGGAGAAATTTGGGGGTGCTGGGCTTGGAAATGGTGTGAAATTAGGGAAATTAATTAGGATTAGAACTGCTGTCCTTGGTGGAGCAAATGTTGAGGATGGCCACGATGCTCTCAGGATCCTCTGTGTTGCCTGGTTTAGTTACACAAGGGTTTGAAAGTGAGAAGTTCAAACTTGATACAGTGAGCCAGGGAAAGCTAATGGAGCACATGAAAAATGCAAGCTGACCTAGATATTCCCTTGAACGGTGCCATGTGGTGTGCAGCTCTATATGGCAGGCTGCAGCATCTTGTTGACCAGAGTAAAGCTAAAAAAGCCGATAATCCCGCACTGTTTACAAGTCCAAAGAGAAGACAGAAGAATTGGGCCGTCCTGTTCTGCTTTCTAGGTGATGTTAAGAAAAAAAACCCCGCTGTTAGGGCTTTTTTACTATGAAAGCAGCCATTGATTTCTGTTAAATGTATACAACGTTTGCTTAAAAAAATCCTACAGAAAATACTTCTGGGGGCTGATCAATATGCATTCCCCATCGCCACCAGTGTGTATCTAATTTCTGCTCTCTTCTGTCTAAGATACATCTGCACAGAACCCTGGAATATGGAAGAAAAATTCGTATTATGTTAAGAGTTAGTTGATCAGAGCTGAATTCTTTCTTTCTGGAATATGATGATATTCAGTATGGGAAAGGGTAGCAGAATCTGGCCATTAAATTTACATTAATTTACATGAATTTAATTTTTAATTTTAATTTTAATTCCAGATTAACTTTGAAGACCTATTTTAGGAGGTGTCAAGGTATCAGAAAACGTTACTATTACATTATTTTTCAGTTAATTAATATTAAAATAGCTTTTACCTGCTGTTTGAAAGTTGATGGAAAGTGATTCATTTTGGTATTGAGACAGTTTCAATTTGGAATTATTTTCTTAGCTTGTTTATAAATACCAAAAAAAGCTCACAGAGGAGATGTTGACCTTCCTTCCCCATCCCTCCTTGCATCTACCGTAGCCTCAGCTGGAACTGCATGAATGCAGGCATATATGATTGGGATATTATATATTTTTATAGGACTAGGAGGTTTAAAATGGGTATTTTTTTCTAGGGCAGTAAGTTATAATGTGTTTTCAGTTGGTACAATAATAATAAAAAAGGCTTGCATGTACCAGTGATGCATTTGATTCCTCCCTGCAGTGACTCATTGTGGATCTCTCTTACAGCTAAGTGCTTGTTCCTTGTGATCAGAGGAAAACGCTACACACCTTCTGCTTCGTGCCTATTAAATTCAGGTTTCTATTGTAGGCAGCATTACACAGCTATCTTTGAGAATTAAAGAGGGGGAAAAAGCAAGAACAGTAACTGAAGTGAAAATTTAAAAAGCCACTTTGTTCCTCCTCCATCCTAATGTCGATTTTCAGTGCATTTCTGTTTTCATGCTTGCCTATTCCAAGTTTACAAATTTTTCTTTCTTCCTGTTCAGAACCCCCGCCTTTGATACCCTGTTGAAATTAGTGACCATAACGGCAATTGCTCTTTTCTCTCTACTGGTACCTAAATGATGGACACCAATCTTTTTAATCTCATTACGTTAAACATAACGTATAGTTCCTTTATCTGGAGCAGCATTTTGAGTTGAAGAAGGGGTTGCGTTCTCCAATTTTGTTACCATTTTCCCCCCTCACCTTTTTCATTCCCTGAGGGAAAGGTCTGGAGAACAAAGTGTCCGTGTTCCTGGGAACAGAAATAGGTTGTTCCATTCATAATTTAGTGATCTAGTTCTGTTTGGCAAAGTTAAGCACATGCTTAACTTCAGGTCAGTGATTAAATCTCACTGACTCCAGTACGACTTAAACGCTTTGCAAAACCGTGCCTTTTATTCCCATCTCGCCATCGCACCGCTCCTTCTGTCTCATTGCTCTTTTCTTTTTTCTTTAATTCTCCCCCCCCAACCTCCTCTGCAAGTTGACTGTGCTCATTGTCAGCAGTTTATGTTCTGCATGTTTAATGAAGGCCGTGGCTCAGCTCACCATAGCCCTTCCCCTCACGCTAACAGAATTTTGATAAATGAGATTTCCTCGCGTGGAGAGCCGATAAGGGGCTTTGACGGGAAAAGGCAGGGCAAGAAATCAGCAGGTGTCAGGGCGTGCGAATTATAGGCGTTTTAAACCAGAAACAAAATAAAGAGCTTGTTATGACTGACTGTCTTCAAAATGTGTATCTTCCTATGAAGCACAAAAAAGGATTTAACAATACACTGGCAAAACAAAAGTAAATGTGGTAAGCAGTAATCTGAATCAGTGTATTTCTGCCTGCCTTTTTGCTCCCTATTCCCTGTGCCTACCACCTCAGTCATCAAAATATGCTGTATAAGCAACTGAATTACAATAATCATTGCTGAATTTAGCACATGGAAATACATTTCAGTTGTGGTTTGTATCCTGTGTTGATCTAAACCATTAGAAATTCCCTATTTTATGCTCACTCAAGTTATTGACTGCAATAGAATAACAGAGAGCACAGATGAAAAGAAACTGCCGGCAGATATTGCAAGAAACCTTTTCAACTAAGGTACATTTCTGTGATCCTTCCTCCGTTTTCAGTTCTATTTTCATTTTTCTGATACTGCTCACTACCTCCCCTCACCCCCTTTCAGTCTTTCTCCTTCATGCAGATGTAGCTTGTTCAGTGACCGATCCCCTATTCAGACAATATTGCTGTGTAATTTAAAAAGCTCCTTTTGTGTGCTCGCGTGTACCAGTGAGCTATTGGATTGTTGAAATAACATCGAATTCTTCACCGGAGATTATAATCTGACAGAAATTATTGAAGGCCAGAAATTGATCCTGCAACCCAAAAACGGAGCTATTTTATTACCTTATGTAACGTTTCATAAAAGTTTCTGCAGCTGTAGCGGATTAGAGATGAATTGTTTTTATTGGAGAGATGAAGAGAAAGGACAGTTGGTACGGTTATAATAATTAATAAATAACAGAGTTAATTACTGTGCTGGCTCTCCAGTATGTTCAGAGATTAATTTAAATCAATTTGTGCTCGCTTCTATTAAAATACTCAAAACTGTGTTTTTGTACACACACACAAAAATATAAAATGTATATGCACAGAGCTGTCTATTTAGATATATAAGTATAGTTTTATTTCTTATATATCTGTATTTGGTTACTTAGGGGTTTTTTTCTCTTTTTTGGCAGGATTTTTGCATGGCTTGAAAGCAAGGGTAATTGCAGATCTTGTGATTTTTTTCCTAAGCTGGTTCGTACCATGCCTGTGTGCTAAATCTTCCTGTAATGTCTACCAAGAGTTTCTCAGATTTTCTGCTCACCTCCAGCCGCCCTGCTTCCCCCTGTCCTGTCTCCAGGTGCCGGTGGGGCCCCTCTGCAGCCAGGAGAGGTGCGTAATTGCACATGAACACCCACTGATGTGTCCTAGTGTACAAATTTCTCTTACAGACAGTGTATTTTTTCTTAATTATTAAGATATACTCTTTATTCTAATTCCATCGCATCCCAATTTTATATTAAAAAAAAATAAATCCAACCATCATTTCTTTTCTTCAGATGTTTTACAGCAAACCAACTGCAGTTGCACAGGTGGTGGCTTCCAACAGTAGCTGTACGTAGACCTTAGGCTATGCCGTACCTTTTCCGTATTTTACAGTGCAACTTGTAATATAACAGTTTAAAATCCCAAATTCCAATCTCTTAGCGCCCTCAATCACAGAGAGTGCTCACAGATCTGTCTGGGAGGTGCTGGTGACTGGCTGGTGGGCAAGCAGAATTGGTGGTTCCTGTAAACTGCAGCCCAGAAAAGCCTCTTCCACAGCACCTGATCAGGCCTTTTGGACCACTAGGCAGCTGTAAGGGCAGGTACAATTAGCATCCCTTCTCTTAAGTTTATTGTGTGCAGGGAAGAAGGGTTTGGGAAGGACAGCAGAAGTTGGTGTGTCTGCAGCAACCCCTCTCTGTAAGAGAACCAGTACCGACCCTAGGTGCTTCAGCGCTTTTGGGGCCTTAATTTCCTGGTTTCATTTTCGTACCAAAATGGCAGTCCCAATTTTAAAGTAAGAATATAGGAATAGAAAGTAGTACAGATCACATTATCCCCTGCCCCAGATTCTGAGTTTGGCGGGACTGTGTGGAGAAGCGAGTTGGTGTTCCATGGCGAGCGAGCAAGGTGGTGCGGGACAGGAAGGGCCCATTCTTACCTCGATCGGTGGTAAAATTATTTTCCTATACCGCAGGTTTGATTGCAGTGGGATCAAGCTAGGACTTGAATATAAGCTAAAATACATCTTTCCTGGGGAGAAATGTGCTCTTGTTTGTTTGGATGGTGCTCACGGTGTTTTGGGGTTACTGGAGAGAGGCTCTGTGTGTGGGTAATGTGCTACAATCGTATCTCTATCAGATCTGAAATAAATGGTTTTAGTTAAATAAAGAAAAACTGTGTTAAAAGAGAGCTACATCCCCTTTCTGCACTTCGGAGTTAAACTCTGCTTATTTTGCTTATTTATTCACTGTGAATATACATTCTACCAAAGAGCATTGCTCACTAAGATCTGGAGATTAGTTTATGATATTTTGCTCTGATGTGAAGTAATTATACTTTAAACTTAAACTACGACAGACGTTTTAATTTGGAGATTGCATTCCATACATACCTTTCCATCATGTTCTGGCAAAGGCCATCCTTCTGCTAAATCTGATAAAATATAAATTTCAAATCCCAAATGCACACACACACAAAACTCAAGCATACCAGGGATGACTGTCGCTTCCTGGCACTGGCTGGGATATCAGATGCTTTCGCTTTACACCATCAGAATGCGACTTATTATGTGATAAAACTGCAGCATTAACCTTACCCCCGGGGAGCGCTGGCTTCTCCGGGCGCACTCTGCCTGTGCGGGCTGGGTTCCCCAGCTCTGTGGAGGCCTGGGTACCACACTGGTCAGAACGCTCCTGCTTAGCCTTAAATATGCCAACAGCCCTCAATTGAGAGCTTTTTTCAATGAAGAGTTATGTAGAGCCTGAAATCTCCCCAGAACTGGGGGCCACAGTCTGCAAAATCGGAAATGGACTTTTGGTAAGGCCCAGATGATCGCTGTGCTTCAGTAGAAGAGAAGGGTTAACCGTCTGCTTTTCCACCCGCACATCTTGAGATTATTAAGAAAAAAAAAAAAAGGCCTGTGAGGTCTGGACAGATTTCCAGATCTTTCTCCTGGTTAAAATTGTCTCTTCTTATTTTAGTCTCGCACTTCCAATTTTGCTCTGCAAAGTTATTTGAGTTCAGCGTGTTCTAATTTAGGAGTGAAAGATGGTTTTTGCTACACTCAAGTACATGTGATCATCGTAGCGCGGTCTCCTTGCATACTTCAGCAGGCTGGGACTGTCTCACTCCAGGACTTGCTTCCCTCAAGGCTCATCTCTTCCCCGTGTTTTGATGAGGAGATGAAAGGTGCTGAGAAGGGCTGGTGTTGAACGGGAGTTCATTGTCTCGATCTTTGATTTATCCCCTGGTCTAGATGTAGAATATCTTGCACCTAAATATTTTAGTAACTCGGAGGAAAGAACTGTGAAGTAATACGCTTTTCTAAATTTAATTCTCCAAATGCCAGCAAGCTCAGTACGTTCTGGGACACGTAACCTCAAAGCGCGGAGAGTTGGAGCGAGCCACTCAAGTATGTAAATTGATCAAACATCAGCCAGTAGATTGAAGTGTACATACACCTGTATATGACACTTGGGCTAGAAGAACGTGGATTTGCTTTGCTGGAAAGATATTTACTAAAATATGACCATTTTGACATCTTGGCTCATCAGTTTAAGAGCAGGTTGCATAATTTCTATAACAAGTTTTCCCCCCTTGTTGTTTTATTACCAAAAAAAGAGGAAAAAAAAAACAAACAAAAAACTGGGAAACACAAAAGTAAAAGGCACCCCCCCAGAAAACAGGAAAATATGGTTCAAATGCAGTGTTACATATTAGTATTTCAAAGTTATGGCTCCCCATTGTATGCTGAAGTATGTGCTAGGAAACGTATGTGGAAAAGCTTAAGTTGGTTTTTGGACAAGTTTTAGACTTCTTTATGCATACACTCTGAAAACTCACATTTTCATTGAGAAGATCTTGCAAAAGGCTTATGTGTATAAAGTCCTGGCTGCACATCTGTAAAGCTGTAAATGCTCAATTGGAAGTAACAGCATCAAAGACTTCTTCCACCTTGGGTTCGTTTTGTATGTACCAGCCGTATGGATGGTGGTAATATTAAACTCTTCAGTGAAAATAAAGTAAACCTGAGATTGTCACTGTAGACTGCCCACAGCTCTGCTTGTTGCTTATGTGTCACCACTAAGCAAACTTCTGGTGCATGTCTCCCTCCCAAAATTGGCACCTGCCCTCGCTGAGCAAAGGAAAGAAGCTCCCAAGTTTGAGTCAGTGTGCAGCAATGGAAAGACAATTTGTTAAGGTGAAAGTTAGTTTGATATTTGAAGTATGTTCAAAATCAGAATGTAGCATTTCTGGGTTTCAAAATGCTTTATAATAATTCATATTTAAGTTTAGTAAATTGCCATCAAGGAATCATTAGTAAAGGGATTGTGAATGGTTTCTATTCTTGCATACATATGATCTTGTAAATCAGAAAGAAAGCAATATTTTAAAACGTAAACTGTTTTAAAGGGTATCTGTGTTAGCATTTTTGTTCTGTAGTTGTGTGTCATTATCCCTGACTAAAAAAATACTTGTTAATACTTGGAACCAGTCTGCAAGGAAATTGTAAGGTGTGATGAGCAAATGTCTAATTCCAAAATACTATTCAGACATTATCCAGGTTTTGCAGTATTTTTCAGGGAGTCACAGGCTGTACTTAATAATTCCATTCAGAGAGAACACTCTTTGTGACCATTTTCCGAATTTGGTTAATTTACTAACTTGTCTCATTTCTTTAACATTTTTAATAGAAGAAAACCATGGAAATTTTGCTAACCTGTCTTTAAGATGATGTAAGTTATTTAACATCGTGGATTTTGAAAGTCCTGGGTAACCAAAGATTACATAATTTCCTTGATACCGTATGTGTACTAAGAAATGGAATAAGTACATGTGCCAGCTTTTGTTCATGCCCGTATAGCAAAGGAATGAGAATAGCTGTGTGCAGAAGGGATTGCTTTCCAGGTATTCAGGGTCATTCTTGTGATGAAGGGAGGTGTAATCCCAGTTTTGAGATCATGTATGTTTTTCTTACAGTCTTCCAGGCAGTAACTAAAATGCAGAGTATTACACTCTCTAATACGAACTCAAAACAACTGTATTTTCTGTTGGATGGAAAATGGTGTTTCTCTGGGGGCACTTGTATCTCTGTGTCATTGGTGTGGTTGTGCTGAAAGGTCCATGGACAAATGAGGCATTGTTCCCATCGATGGTACAATCCAGCTAGCATAGGAAGTCTTTTAAATTAAAAGAGATTCCCGTTGTTTCCAACCTCCTCTCAGATTTGAGGATTTTGGGGCTGGAACATAATGCATATTTTCACCACTCTACCCCTGCCCCCCAAGAAAGAAGGAAACAGGAAAACAACATTTTAGGAAAGGCATCTGTCCTCCCAGTTTTGTCTTGGTGCTTCTGTTTCACTCTGGAAAAGCAGTGACTGAGTGTTGCTACGACATTACATCTATGCAATTTATCAAAGCTTATGGGATTTTTACTTGGGTTACAGAAGGCTCATTAGTCGTCAAGTCAATTGAACATAGGTCATAATTATTACAGTATTAGAGCGTTCTTGAAAAAGATAAATAACCGTTAGGGCTCTAAGATCTGTTGGAATAAAAGAAAAATATTTTAATAAAAATGTCAGTATTTTCACATCCCTCAAGTTCCACAAAACAGATGCAAACCTGACTCTCAAATAAATTATAGCTCTACAATGATGCTAAAAGTTCAGGGATGAAGGGATACTGCTGCCTAACTTGTTAAACATAATCCAGTACAGTGGTGAAGGAAGCAACTGATGTCTGATGCTTCTTTGGGACTGTCCTTGGTGAGGACATGAAGGGTCCAGGAGAGAACTGCTTTGTGACGAAACTTTGCAAATTCACACACTTAAATAGTTTTTAAGTTCTAGTTGTAGTGGTAGGTTGTGGTTCCCCTGCTAACCACTTACTCCAGGGAATGCATCTTCCCATCAGTTCTTGGGTTTATCACACCTGCCTTTTCTGCAGACCGTTCTTTTGCATTCAAACAGTGTAGCAATGTCTGCTAAAAGCAGTGTTCAGAGAAGCAAAGACTAATTTCCAGAATTCTCCATCGTTGCTGTATAGCTGAGAGTGGTGATACACTCACTTATTTTTTTCCCTGACTACGATGTTGTATAGTTTATGTGTCTCTATTTTTATGGTTTGGCAGGCAGGCATTGTCCGAGAGTATGAGAATGTGTCTGATAATGTGCAAGGCAGCTGCAGCATGTCACATTTGCACTTCCTAAACCTCAGCACAAATTCCCTTGCTGGGTAGAAATTTGCATGCAGCTTGAAGGCATTAAAATACTGAGTCTCTAGGAAGTCTTGGTGGAACTCGATCCATTTGTTGCTTACAGAATCATGGTCTTGGATGAAAGGAAATGTTGTTTCCAAAATTCAGTTGTTCCAAATAACGTAGATTTGGAATTTTCTTCTCAGGCTGTTTTTCATTCTGGATGTTGCTGAAGGGGTTCGTGTAGCTGATCTCCTTGCATCTGAAGTTTTGGGTCCTTGCTACTGTTTGCAGAGCCTTTTGTATTCCCTATGGAGATTACTTATTTGCACATGATTGTGGATGTTCTTATTAGATGAGTTACTGTTTGCTCAAAACTATGAACTACAATACGTATCTGGATGTGCCGTTAAGTAGGTGATACGCAGAACTTAGACTGAGGTTTTAATGACACTGTGCTGTAAGCCTGCTTTTTATGTGCTTCCTTGAGTCAGCTGAGATCAGTCACAGTGTAACATAACATTGCAGAATTGGAGTTGTGTGATTTTAGGGATTATCTCTCCATTCTTTAGATTAGGTGCCTACCAAGAGGTCCCTTGACAGATGTTGCTGCAGACGGTGTTACTACCCTTAGCTACTTACCAGAAGCTACCAACCTTGTAACAGATGGAGTTATACTGCAGTAGTCCAGGCAGTCACGGATCGTGGTTTAAAACATGGATTCAGTTTGAGTTGGAGTAGCTGGGTGCAAATTCACATTCACTTACACTTACATTCACAGTGCAGCAGAGCGGTGCACTGGACAGGTGGGACAGCCTTAACCTGCCTCAGACAGCTCTGTTAGTATTGGGCTATAAAAGCCCTTGGCCCCTGTAGGTGAAGCAGATCAACAAGGCTGCTTGCACCCCAAAACACCTCACTGGTTCCTAGGAAGGCTTTCTATCACAGGCTGCCAGATCTTTTTGCTTTTTGGCTTTGCCAGATGTATTCATTGCAAAAGTAGGGAGTCTTGCATAATTCTGCAAAATTGGGGTTGGTCTTAGGCTGCTTCTTCTCAGGGAAGTTGTTAATTTCGCAAAGCTGGGTGTTGGTGTCCGGGAGAGCACAGAGATGAAAAGGAAGAACAGAAGCAGAGCAGATGCATTTGTCAGCGCAGGGTGATGTGAAGGGCAGCTTTGGCGAGGGTTGTTCTGCGACGCTGTGCTTCCCTTGTATTGCAGAAATGAAGAAACCTTTTCTTAGTAGCTATTGAACACTTCTTATGAGCAGTAAATACACTGGAGAAAGAAAAGCAATGTCTGTAGAGCTTTATAAAGGTTCCTTTAACAGCCTCTACCTTAGTGGTTTTTTCAGCATAAGCTGTTATGGCCCAGCTGACTGGCCTTCATTCGGTTTGCTGGGGTTTATACAGCACAGGAGGAGTGAAATCACCAATCACAGAAAAGAAATCAAAACAAACAAAAAAAAAAGCTTTTTTTTTAAAAAAAGTCTTTCTATTGGTTCAAAGCCAAGATTTAAAGCCAGTTTTTAATGGCTTTTTTCCCCTGGTGATGGGCTTCTCCCCAGGTCACATTGTTTTGAGAGAATACGTTGAGAGTAGCAAAAGGGTTGTCAAGCACAGGAACAGGCTACCCAGGGAAGTGGTGTGGTCACCATCCCTGGAGGTACCTAAAAGACGTGTAGATGTGGTGCTTAGGGACATGGTTCAGTGGTGGGCTTGGCAGTGCTCAGTTAATGGTTGGACTCCCATGATCTTGAAGGTCCTTTCCAACCTAAACGATTCCATGATTCTGGTAAGTTAGAATCCGGAAAAAACTCATCCATCTACTTGTATGAAGTACATTGCAAGGTGATGCAACAAAGTAACACTGGGATTTTAAAAACAGCAAAAAAATATTTATATAGCTACTCTATACTTTTTTTTTTGTTTTTAAGCAAAGGTGAGAATGAGAAACAACTTAAGACAAAAGTGATTGAAAAGGTACCGTTGGTATAGATTTTGCTGTTTAGCACTTAGCAGAAAAAAAAAAGTCCATGTCTCTTTCAGCTCCATTTTGGGAAGCAAGGATGAAAAGATCACCAGTGATTAAATGTATTTGTTGTAATTCTGTTGACAACAAAGGAATTACACAGAGGTAGAAATTTGGCAGTGGTTTAGAGGAAGTGGTTACTGGGGAGAAGAGGTTAGGAAGAAGATGAACAATTAAAAGCTGTTTTTTAAATGATGATGTGTTACAGCTAAAGAAATAAGTACAGTCTCAACCATTTAGTACAAAGAGGTGAAACTAACCCACTCCCATTAGACTAAAACAGGTACATAACTTGCCTAAACTTTATTTCCAGAAAGTCTTAATTTTCCTTATTTTATGTTATTTAATCTTGCAGTGAGTAGAATTTCTGGTTATTCATAATCCTATCCAAACAGTAGGAATGGACTGCACTGATGGTCTGATTATAAGTCTTATTGCTCTTTTTCTTTAGTAGAGCTTCATTCTCTCATTGGGGCTGCACTGGTAAATGACAGAGAAGTCATCTCAATATGCACAACTAAAGTCTGCGACCAATGATGGCGACAGCACAAATTCAGTAAATCTCACTTAGAATTTCAAAGAAGATAATTTGGATTTCAGACGACTTTCCCCATACTTGTAATACATTTGAAAATTTCAACTGTGCTGAAGCAGTACTGTCAGAAGTTTTCTTTTAAATGCATATCTTCATTTCCCAGGGCACTTTTCATGCCCTGAGCTTCCAGCTGTTGAGAACATCCCAGACTGCGTAGAGCTAACGCTCGCCTGCCCCGCAGGGTGAGCAGGTCCCAGGAGCACATGTAGGCCTGGGATGGGCTCACCACCACTGGAGCACCACTATCTCTCCTCCATTGGAGCACCACTCTGCATCCTGGGGCAAGGAGGTCGCAGAGCAGGTACCTGACCCGAGGTTCATCCTGCACCGCCGGTTTGAGGGCTGCTGTAAGAACACCCAAGAGGAGCCTGTTGCTCTTGGGTTGGTGAAATGGCCATGGAGAATCTCTCTTAATACTCTCATCTGCTCAGGTTGAACACAGGAGACAGCAGCCTGATGTTAATTTACTTGTGTTTCTTTGTTTAACAAATGCGGCATTTGTTTTATGTTCAAATATATATATGTAGGATTTTAATCTAGATTTATTAAACAGAAAGCAAATAAAAAGTATGCTTTGTGGGCATCTCACTAGCATTGAAAAACAGAAGGCTAATGCCTGCAGTAAGCAGTACCATCTAAAGCAGTACCTTAGCTGTGTTAGATCTCGTAAATCCTTTATACTTAAAGGAAAAGAAATTCTGCTTGCTCTAACATGAAATGTAAAACTTTCTACCTCGAGGAACAAACCCATCTGTCAAAGCTGGCCTGTAAAGCACAGCCCCGCTGCACGATCTGAAGGGCAGAAAACAGCCATGCTATCTTCCCGGCTCGCGTTTGTTCTCAGTCTTTGGGTAATTTTTACCAACACGCGTGGTCTCCTTGAAGAAAAACGAAACGTGTTGCATGTGCGTTCACCAAGTTTAGCCCCGAAGAAGAAGTTGGAAAAGGCAGAGGGAAATGGAGACGTGCCAAGCTTGTTGGCTGGAGTCATGGACAAGAGCAAGGCCTGTCTGAACTGCCACTCAGTTTTTATTCTGCGAGTTTGCAGGGTTGGTGATTAGAGTGGCTTTCGCCCAATTATGCTGTGATTATTCTGCTGCACTGTAATTGACTGGGGAGATATGCTAATACCTGTCATTTGGGATGATAAAAGATGAGCGGAGGACGCAATGCATTATTTAGCTGGCTGTGTGATAGATGAGGGATGCGCAGAGTGCTTTAATTGCTGAGAAGAGAGGTTAAGCTGAACGAACGGATGAATTAGAAATGAGGTTTTTTATGGCTTGTGGAAAAGTGAAATAAAGGGAAATATGCTTTAAAACTGTCGCAGCAGATAGAAGCAAACACAACAAGACGAGGTCTTTTAGGCAGCTTACTCTCTTAATTTAAATACATAAGACAAAACACGGTTTAGTGTTCGGTAAATAATAATAACAATAATGATAAGGAATGCTTGCTGAGTTCATATCCTTGCCAAAAAAATCGTTGTTAAAGGAACTGTTCTTATTTGAGGTGATAGTTGCAGTTCAGACCTTGAAAACCATATTTCTAAGGGCTGTAGTACCACTGCTGAATGGTGCGTTTTGTGTGCGTAGGTCAGACCCAGATTTACATAAATAATATCACGCGCACACACACATATATGCGCGCACACAAAATCTCTTGAGTATATGTGTTATACAGTTAATAAGTGCGCAGAGAGAGAAGTGAGATAAAATGAATATTCATAGCAGTTGGAGGAGTGGGGTGATACAATTAGCAGGAGTATACAAATAACGCACAAGTGACAAAGCTCTTGCCCTTTGGGTGGGAAGGTCATTAGAAACTGTATCTTCTTTTTTAAAAAAATTACCTAGTGAAAAACAGTGAAGGCAACTGGTACTTTTCCCATTGCATCCTTCTTTGCATTTGCACGTGCTTTTGCCTGTGGTTTAAGAAAAATATTTGGAGTCTGTGCTGTGAAGGCGTGTGTGGGGTAGTCCCTTCCTTTTGGGAAGGACTTCCAGGTTGCAGGTTGGTGTGCATGGTTTGTCATCGTGACTCAGGATTTCAGTCAAAAAGCACGACCTTCTCAGCTTGGTGAGAGGGACGTGTAAATTCAGGATCTGTAGAAACAGTGAAACTGTTGTTAATGTTGTGTAACAAGCCCTACAGATTCGTGGAGAACATTACCCCATGGTCACCCCATTGCATTTTGATGCTAACGTTCTAGGAAAATAAAAGGCATCTGTGTGTTTTGGTATCAAACCTTTATAAAATGGAGGAAATTATTTCTGGGGTGGTTGACTTATCCCTGGACCTATCAAACTGCTGGGAGGCTGCTACTTGTCCATTGGAATTAGTTTTTTTAAATTTTCCAGAACATTTTGGCTCTCAAGCCATTATTACTGTCTGATAATGGGTTTGTCCAGAATATCATGTCTCGAGAGCTGGATGCCAGCTTGAGACAGATGCGGTCCTCTGCCACCAACATAGAGGCTGCAGGGCCCAATCGTTCCCCCAGATATAATCATCACCTTGGTCTTTCTGCCGTTCACCAAAGTTTCTTTATGGCTGCTTTTCATCATCTTAGTCAGGGACTGGCAGCTTACTTCAGCTATGCAGCCCATTGTTAATTTGATTTTTTTTCTGAGGTTAGTTTTAAAAGAGCAGTTTATAAGGGAGTTTGCTGCTTTTATGGAGCGATTTATATTGCTGTGTGCTGGTTAATATAATTTTTGTGAAAATGACCGCTTGGATTTTGAAATGCGAGTGCTGCTGGTTGCACCTTGGCTCCTTTCCATTAGCTGAATGGATGCAGCTCTCAGAAAAGCTGTGCATCTTTGAAGAAAGAAGCAGTAAAATGCTCTAACATTATTGTTTTATGGAGTGTTATATAGAAAAATCTAACTTTAAAAAATCCTTTATTAGTCATTTTTAAAGATGTTATGAGAGAAAGTTTATTCTACATGGCTTGGTTTGTAGTAACATATTTAATGGAAAAAAAGTGCCTTCTCCCATCCAGAGAGACCCAGGCAGTTTTGTGTCTTGACGGCAGCCAATACTGGGGAGCGCAGCCAATGCTTGGCCCACTTTTGGGGTCTTCAATATCAGTGCAAAACCGATGGGAGACAGCGCTGTGAAAGCGTGGTCCAGCGTAGTGCAAGCTCTGGTCCTGGTCGAGCAGCATGCAGACGAGGAAAGGGAGGTTATGGAAAGGGGTCAGGGGAGCTGCTGCTCGCCGTGGGTCCCAGGTGGGAGCGGGTGTCTGCTGGGAACCTGGTAACTTCTGATGTGACAAATACCATTTTTTTTGTCTAAATCCTTCTGCTGTTTTTGTGGTTTGTGGCCTCTTACAGTTTTCTCCCACTCTCCGGGCTGTGGTGGACCCTTGCAATTAGGAAGGGAGTGGGGCCCAGCCCTGCTCATTTGCTGATAGCACGGGCGCCCTGGGAAATGATCGTACCCAGCTGCGTGCTTGCAGTCAGCTTTCGTCTGCTTCTGCATGTAAATACAATGAGGACAAGGCTACTAGCTTTATTCCATCTTTTCTAGTCCAAATTCCCTGCAAAGCACTATTTTCACTATTATGCCATACACAGAGCATCCAATGACTTTCAGCAGGCTGTAACTATGAAACCAGCATGCAGTTTAAAGGATTTTCATGCTTCTTGAATAATAAATTTTAACTTACCCAGGAAAATAAAATTCACTTATGGTACAACAGCAAAGTACTGCTGAGTGAGCCATTTTTCAGTACTTGGCGTTACTAATTAAAAGATGTGTGTGTATGTTTCCATAAACATGTAAATATGTGTAAATACTTGTGTAACGTATGTGAAATTCATGTGTTCCATGAACACAGATAATTTCTGTGTTGCACCATTATGCAAATGCCCGTGTATCAGAATTTTGACTTATTCTGCTGTGCCCTAAAAGGCACCTACAGTAAGTACAGATGGGAAGATTAACTCAAAACAAAAACCAACATACCTGAACTAAACACCTTGCTTATGATCGGCTGAAATGAATTATAGGAAGGAACAGAGTGCTATTTCATAATAGTTAATCTTTGTGATTTTGTGTTTAATACGTTGCTAGGTCAATTGAAAAGTATTAGTCCTCAATTGTCACTTGGCTTAGTGCTATTTCTCTACATATAAGTATCTATAATTTAGATTCTGAGGCAAAAATACCTTTATTTTGTTACTGATAAAAGATGAAACGTATTCAACTGACGTTGTTGGAAATAAGCGATAAGAAACTTCAACAGATCTATCAATCAAAACAGCAGTTTCATTTCTTGTATTATTAGCTCCCGAGGCTTTGCTGCAGCGCGTGAGAGGTAATTTCTCACCGTAGGCTTTTCTTACTGTGCACTTGATGTACTTCTGGGGTGGGCGGTGAAAACTGTGCATTTTATTTTGCTTTTAGTGTTTCAGTCATAAGGTTTTGATGATCTCAGCTTGTTCCTTTAGTAGTTATGTCTGGGTATGATCTAAGGAGTCTTGGAAACCCACTAAGGCAATAGGAAACAGAGGTCAGGGGAGAATGGAGTAATTTTTTAGACTTAAAAACATGGGGGGTGGGAGGGGGGCAGAACTGCTCTTACAATGCTTTATGAAAGCAAACCAACAAATCTGGAGAATTTCAAAGCATCCTTTCCTTTTCATGGTTTTCCATCAGGGCTCTATACACATTTTACGGTGCTGCTTTAGGCTCCGTTTGTGAAGCGCGTTAGGGATTACGTGAGTGATGCTTCTGGTGGTTTTTGATCCCTAGATCAATCCCAGCGATGGGAGTTTATTGAAGCCTCCAGTGGGTGAAGCACGGGACAAGGCAGCAGCAGCTGCTTTGATAGTGCCTGGGTAGCTCGTTAGAAGAGGTAGCAGTGTCACCCCAGTGAAGCTATTTGGGAACCACAGAGCGTGGTACTGGAGAGAGCGCTTTCCTTGACTCATCTGGCACAAACGTGGCCCTGGTATAGATTTTTATTCAGAAAAAGGGAGGCAATTCCTCCCCCACGCTGTTTTTTCCAAGTAATTTTAAACAGCATTGGCCCAGATCCCTCCAACTTTGAATTTCAAATTATTCAGCTATATAAAAATGAATAGACACTGCTATGTCTAAAGCCAGGCACATGATTCCAGGAGCTTTGATTTGGACAGAAACCTCTGTGTTCATGTAACTTTATGTAAACACGCACGCACACACATGTACACAGTATACACACAATAAGAGTCTTCTTATCCCCAGTGGAAAAAGGCCTGTTGTGTTTCCTGAAAGAAAAAGCAAGTATAAAGTATAAGAGGCTAAGCCCAAGATTCGAGATAGGGATGTTATTCTGAAATGATAAGAACAACTGTGAATTAGAAATAAATGTATAGGGAGAGTAAAACCTAGCTGTTCATTTCCAGCTGATGGTGCCATTTAAAAATTTGAAATTTAGAGGACAGTGTAGTATCTTTCTGTCCAGTGAGAGCACCGAATTGGGAGTGTCTTTGCTTTATACCTTTTTAAAAATGTTGCTCTGTGTTAAGCATATTTCAGAGATTACTAAGTAATTTAGTGTTTACCGAATAGTGCTCTTGAGCGGTAGTTGCTGAGTCATGATAATAGAGCATTTTGGTGAGAGATTGAAGGGGAGTATGGCCAGCGTTGTGCTTTCAGCTCCAAAAAAGATGTTCCAGCAATTCTAAGCAGACGGGCTCTGAGGCTGGGGAGCAGAAATTGCTGCTGCTTGGAGGTCTGAAATTCCGAGTTCTCATTTATTTTAAATGTTTCAAAGGTGTCTAAATGAGACATAATGAATTTGATTTTGGGGGGAAGGGAATTTATTTCTGTGGTTGTGGCTTAATCAACATCTACTCTGCCACTTCACATCAGCTTCTGTCCTTTCCAAGTGAATTAGTTCTTTGGGCAGCACGTTAAGAGGAAGTGTATTGTTCTTGGCAGGGCACTTGAATTTCTAATTACCAGATTCCTGCCTTAATTGCAATTACCTGGACACCCAGGCAGGGTGAACTTTTGGAAAAGAATGTAATTAGTGCAGAAGAAACCTCGCTGCCAACTGCTTGTCTGGATATCTGCGCTAAGCAGAACTATGATAAGTTCACATCTCTGCAGACAAGCCATCAATCCATTGAGATGCTGCCCAAAATGTTGTGCAAGTCTCTTGCAATACTTTTGATTATTGTATGGCCTTAGATCCGGTGTGAAGTTAAAGACAACTCTTGGCTTTTCTGTTCCCACCTGAATTTAGGGAGGAAGAGGAACTTCTGCCATGAGAGAAATGTCTTTGGTTTTTTGTAGGTGCTAACCAATAAGGAGTTCGTCAGATGCAGAATTTGTTTAAATAAATGGCAATAGTAAATTGTGGTCTGTGTGAGATAAATGAAGTGCACGCAGTAATTTAATTCATGTAAAAAGAAACACATTAGAGCCTTCCTTTCCAATAACGTTTGTAGTGAGCTGTTCTTTGCATGCAACTACAAAAGCAAAATGTTGCCAGCCCAGAAGAAAACATGCAAAACCACACATCTCAAAAGAGCAGAGATGGAGCCATAGAAAGGGTAGTGGTGAATACAGGTTGTAGCATATCCTGAAAATAGACTGGAATCACTTGGCTTAAGGGCGTCCGGAAAGGTTTGCTGCATCAGGGTTTTATTGCATCAGCTCTCTTGTGTTGACTCACAGGAAAATTAAAGGTAATTGATGAAAAATAAGGGAAAAGAAATTAAAGAATTACTACTTCAAAAAAAATTACTGAAAGCCATGTTTCTGTGATTGCAACCTTTCAGTAATTCAGCTTTCCAATAATGTTGCTGATGAGGAAATTGAAAAATTCTGTGTTGAAACATTTTTTGTACTGGGGCTTGCATGCTTTGGAGGGCTTTGTTTCTTTCCTTGACCCCTTTTAATAACAGAAAAACCCCCAACATAGAGATGTTGATGTGATTGATCCCTATGAGGTCAGGGACAGACAGACTTTGTCTCCATGGTGGTAACCAGTTGCAGCGTACCGGTGTCATTTACTGATGGACTAAAACTAAGAGAAGCTTTCAGATAAGTGCCTCCTGTTTGTATAGAGAGAGTTATAAAACTGCTTTGTTCTTTCAAAAATGCAGCTGAGAGCACTTCATTTGATCTGCTCTAATGCTGGGCTTCCTAAGCTCACGTAATGTTGCAAGGGTTATGGCGGTAAGGGTGGTGTGGTGTAAAACTCTTCCAGTCCCTTTGAAGCCAGACAGAGGTAGAGGAGATGAAGGAGGTGGGCTGAGGAAGCCCTGGTGAGTAGTTAACTGATTTAAGTCCGATTACTGGGGTATTCAGGTCATTCACAAGTATCAATATAGTTTTTATTAACAGAAGGTTTTGTGTCACATATGGTGCGGTTGGCAGCAAGAATTTTTTCTCAGCCAGCCTGATTGCATGGACAAACCCCGTTCAGTCACATCCCAGGGGTTGTTACCCGTCCCGCACTTTTGCCAAATTAGAAGTGAGAATACTAAGGGCTTTGGGAGGTAATTCATGACATTCAAGGTCAGCACGCTTGATGGGCTCAATACTGGCGGTTTTACATAGCTTTTAAATTTGGAGGTCATGAAGAAAAGGTCCTGTTGCAATGTTTTCATTATATTTTTTTCTCTCTGCTCCCTGTTCAAATTTGGCTGTTCTCAGTCTTGCCAATCATACTCTTTTTCATTTTTCAGATGTGTATTATTGGAGAAAGTCACATTGGAATGGTTTTAGGTTTTTTTATTTCCCTCTGTTTTAGCCAGACTCGTATAGATTTGTATGCCTCTTGTGCTGGAAAATAATACACACATATTCGGCAGAATATTGGAGAGAGAGTGAGTGATACTCGTGCACACAGACAGACAAAAGTTTCAGAGACAAGTAGTGATTTTCTTATGCTGATGTTGAAACACTGTGAAGAAGTCCCGTCTTATCAGGCTTCTAGGAACTCTTGGAAAATTAGTTTTTTTAATGGGATTTCAGTCACTTGATTTTGAAATGCCTTGGCAAGAGATAGGATAACAAACATATTTTGAACATCGGATAAGCATTTTTTCCCTGTCCTTTGAAAGCAGATAGGGAAGGAGAACCTAGATGTATTAAAAGCCTAATATAAAAAGAAGACAATTTGTCACTGTAGGATTTCTTCCATGTTTAAATTTTGGTGGTCTTACAGCTGTATCACTGAAAGAGTTGTGTGTGTGGATGTAGCTGCCCTCCCTAGTTGTTACATGTAATCTGTATTCACTGGATGAGGGCTCAGTGACCACTAGCCATGGCTTCTGAGGACTGGCATCAGCCAGGTTGTTAGCGTGGCCTTGCCTGGTCACTTCATGCAGGAAAGCAGGGACCTTCTTAAGAGTCATTTTTAGCATTCTCATATTTTTTTAATTTGCGTGTTCACTGGTAATAAGAGGCATAATTATTTTTCCTTTCCGTCTTTCACTAGGAACAAGCACAGGGTATCTTGTTGTTTTCATCAGTGTTCTTATTTTTATGCCCTTACTTCATTTCCTTCTGTACTTCTAAATATACTTCCTTGTGCCTTTCTTTCCAAAAAAGTACTTAGTGCATTTCAATGTTGGGTACCACTGGAAAAAAAAGAAATTTCTACCAGCTTTAGTATATGCATGGCAATGGGGTGGATGAAAAGGCAGTACTTGTAATGCTGCTATTCCCTGTAAAGGTAAATTAAAGCACAGATTCCAGAAAATGGAAGTGGATCTGGAGAATGTTTTACTTCTTAGTTACAGCAGGTCTTATTAATTCTGGTTAGAGTCACAGAGTGCATGATATTGAAGCACTAAAAAGCTTGTACCAAAAGCTTGCGTGGAATCAGATAGTGAATCCCTTCGACTTCCCAGTTGCTCCGAGTGAGCGAAAGGTCGCCTCTTCTGAGGATGAGTGGGGATTGTTTGTCCTAGGACGATTGCTGCTTCTGCACCTAGGCTAGAATACATCTCCTAGCGTGTGTATCTGTGTGCTGCTGAAGTGAGCAGAGTAGACATTATGATTTGCACTTTGCTTCCTTTTGTTTTGAATTCAAAGGCCATCCGTAATTGATGGAGGTTTCCTTTACGATGCACTTATTTTCAAATCCATCATGCAGGGCTGGCGCTGCCCCTTGCCTTCGTGGATGCGCTGGTCTTTGACCCAGAACTGGTAAATGAACCCTGCAGGGAAATCATTAGAGAATTGGAACGGTTGCGGTGGAAGGACCAAGGGTCAAACCATTACCTCCCTGTAGGACCGTCGGCTTAAATTGGACTTCTTGCTTTTCGGAAGCAGGTCAAGTGTCAGGGACAGCTGAAGTGGTCAGATCCAAAACCGATACAGATCATGGGTGGTTTGGAGTTTTTTGCTTAAAAAATTAAGGCTAGGTAGGATGAATTTTAGTCTAATGATGCCTTCACTGTTTCTTTCCTCTTTTCTCCCTTTAAAAAGTAAAATACGGAGAATACAGTGGGAGCCACCACTCTGACATCAACATGCTGTTTGTGATCTTTTGGCACATTCATAGTTTTATAGAGTAGTTGGTTCAACCTTTTTAGTCTTTCTATGCAGTTTTCTTTGATTGAAAAAGAACAAATTATATTTTGTAACAAGGACATACCTCCCTAATTCTTACAAGAAACGTACCTCCTGCTCTTTTCTTCCCTTCCTAAACTGTTCTTGGCATAATTTTTTTCACACTTAAAAAATGTAAATTAACCTTTTTCAGACTGTACAAAATAAATACTTCCTGCTCTTAGAGGGCAGACTTCATAGTAGTGCATCTATGGCGATGAATTACACCGCTGAACATGAGAAAGCATTTTATTATTCAGTTTAGAAATCTGAAGCCCTTGAAACATTTTTATAATGTTTTATATCATTACAAGTGTGTAACTATGTAAAATAAGTTTAAGGTATAAAAAATGCCAAAAAGCCATGGGTATCTGAAATATGGCCACAAGCATTGAAGAACAAAAAAAGAAAGAAAAAAGATGAGTCTGTGAAACCTGCAGTTCTTTTCACTGCAACTTCAAAGCGCTGCAGAGACCCCTTAGAAGTGTCCTCCTTGGTCCTGTCCACCACCATTCATAGCACACAGCACTTGGTAGGTTGAAGTCACTTTCTGGCTTGCCTAAGGAATTATCCCCTTCAGAAGTAATTTACAAGATGCAAAAATTAACACAACTGTACGTTTCAGTGAGTGGGCTGAAACCCGGCTCCTCTTTTGAAATCAGTGACAAAGGAATGTTTACACAGGAGTAAATGTGTTTTGTCAGGGAAGATAAATTAATTGCATAGTGTCTGATAGGTAAATGTTTTAAAAATATTAATAAGAAAAAATTGAGGAAAAAATATGTGAGTACTACTTTGACTGGAGTATCCCGCTCTCAGAAATGCTCATACTTGAGATGCACAAGTCAAGAAGACTTGGAGAGCTCAGAAGTCCACATGAAATTGTTCACCATCTCCAGCTGAGGAGGGACAGATGATGTGAAGAGAACAGTGCTAGGTCACAGATGTCCTGCTTCCTGGCTTGGGATTCACACAGTGGGCTTTCATCCCAGTCCTCTTATATCTTACTCTGGGTGTACGGAGGAACAAAAAAGTTAAGGTTTGTGTATTTTTCCCTTGAATATAGTTCACTATGGGCCTTTTTTTCCCTTAGCTTATGCATTCATTTTCTGTTCTGAGGAGGGTTCTTGTAATTATGATGAGTTATTGGTAAGAAGAAAAAGAGAAAATCTGAGTAAGAGGGAGATTGTATTTTATCAGGCAAAAATTCCCTTTCTGTGGGGTGTCTGGTGCGTTCACATGCTGCCCTTGGTGGGGACAACATCTTTGGAGGCTGTGCAAGCCTGAACACGCTGGCAGCAGACAGCAGATAACCTGCTCGTTAGTTGATGAGAGTCTCAGGGCCCCGCTATGCCGAGCTCCCTGCTGCTGGCAGTGCTCTGGGTCTCTGCCCCACAGCCAGAAATGCAGGGATGTGATAGCGGGTTGGCAGGGTTCGCAAAGGAGCCGCCTGCCAAGATGTCACCGGTGCAGGAGCTGGAGGCCCAAAGCAAGATGGTGGGGGAGTCAAGGGGAGCTTAGCTTAGGGAAGAGGCTAGAAATAGAGAAGCATGTCCATTTCCATGCTTGTGGGAGTTATTACAGGCTGCCCCGTGCCCTGGTGGCACCTTGCCTACAGATGGAGGGAGACCAAGGAAACTGCTGTTAACCTTTACTCCAGCTCCTTCCTCTTCCAGCAACTCTTTCCTCTCAAGCAGGCCAGAGCTCAGAAGTACACCATTGCTTGCTGGCGTGCAGAAAGAAGGCAACTTCCCTAGCACCTTTGGTGTTGCGTCTGGTGAAAGCCAGCTTAATAGGGTCAGGGATTTGGAAAACGGCTCCGTGCCTTTCGATTGGCCTGGGCTGCCTTGAGAAGACGTGCGCTGCCCGATGTACGAACTCTGCCTGAGCATGGGGGCGAGAGGGAGCACCCTGGCAGCCTCTGAAAGTTAAACAGGGAGATTTTTCATTCACGAGGGCTGTTCCAACAGCTCCTGATATTGATGATGATGAATGGTGTGTAATGAAGGGCTGTGCTGCTGAGAGAAACAGTTCTTTGAACATGGCTTTTCTGCTGTAACGCATCAGGACTAACAACTCGGCTTCCTTTGATAGCAGGTGATGGGATAGGAAGCAAACTGGAAGGAAAATTATTTTCCTGAGTTTCTCACAGAAAACATACAAGGCACCAAGGCTTTTGCTTGTCAGTCATGCAATTTGCTTTAAAAGTTGAGGATTCCAGATAGCACAGATTATGGTAACGATAAAATTGGTTAAATTTTAGCCCACTAGAGAGATAGATATGACTGTTTAATGAACCAGTGCATTACTGTTCAGTTCACAGGAGGGAGCAATGTTCTGGGGTTTTTTGGCAGGCAAGTAATTACGTTTTCTACCACTTCTCTGTTGTTGGAAGGGACAGTGACTGAGCAGAGTTCCCGCTACCAGGCATCTCCTGGTATCCTCTGTGTAACATAAGGCTTGTTCATTTACTTACTTACTTCTGATTTAATGGTGGTGTTTCCAAGGTCATGAACCTTTGAGCTTTCTTCATGTCTTTGCATTTTCTTGTTCAGCATAATAAACAGAAAATAAAAATCTTCTAGAGCTAGCATTGCTGATCTCTAAATTTCCCCTAATATTCTGAAAAGTGCTACATATGCAACTTGAAATCAGTTTGCAAGACATGATAGTGTTAATTTGTTTAAACTGCATCAAATTTTACACAGAACTTACTTTTCACTCTTTTATATAGGCTCTACATAGATAGATAGATAGGTATGTGTATGGGAGAGGTGAGATGTTTTCATTTGGCTGTTTGTTAACTCAGAAGTTATGAGATGAAGGACCAGCACTTGAGGTCTTAAGAACTTTTCCCTTCCTTCTTTGCACATGTGTACCCCTAGAGCTACTGGTACTGCCCCTTCTCTGCTTCAAAATTCAATAACAGGAGAAAGTTAACACTGAATGTCATTTCATAATTGCAATAATGATCACACAGCTGTGCTTTCCTAGTTGTATAATGCGTGTCAGGATCAGTTTAGGAGCTGAGCCTCATTTCCTGCCCAGATGTAATTCTGGTGACCATTATTACAGTAGGAAGGCTCTCTCCATTCATTATGGCCGCAGCCTGGCAGAGGATGCCAGCACTGAAGGATGTTGCAGCCCTGGGTTAGGGGGGCGCGTAAGCTTTCGGCCAGCGCGGGAATCACGCGTGGACCATACGTGCCTATGGACGGGGTGGCTGCAAACAGCACAAGCATCTCGTGCGCGTGTGCCCCTGAGTGCATAAAAACTAATAATAAAAAATAACTTAAGTGTGTCTTTCTTTCTCAAGAAATGTTGTCTTTATTTATAAGCATGTGAAATTCTGAGGAGGAGCTCTTACACTTAAATGAACCTGCAAGCAGCCCATAGAAAAGCTAGTGCCTGCAGCGCTAATAATGAGAACTGACAAGGCGATCCTGCTGTGTTTATTTATGACCTTCTGCCTTTGTTAGCTCTTGTGAGAAATTCCTCTCTAACCATAACAATATTGCCGGAGCTTGGCACTGCACTGAGGAATCCTACGGCGCCCCAAGGCCACTCACTGGCACGGGTACAGCTCGCAACAGATTGGCACGGTGTTGAAATTTTCACATGTTTTCCCTTTATTTATTTCTTTACTTAATTCATAAGGCTGTTTGTTCCTTTAGTGCATTTGTTTGTTCTGACAAACACCCTTCAGAAGTATTTTGGGACTTCGCGAAGATCTCAACTTACTGATTTGCTTTTTTTACCCCTCTTTTTGGTGGTCTATCTAAGGAATAACTCTTTGGTTTCGTAGTTTGTCATCTTAGGAACTGTGGGATAGGGTTTTTTAAGAAAGTCTTCAGTGTAGAAGATTGTGCATGGGGGACTGGGACAAGTGCTCAGGCAAGACTGCAGCAAAGCAGCAACAACTGTACAAGACAAGTAAGAAAACTTTCATCAGTTTAAGAACTGTGTTCTTCTGGAGCTGTAGCTCTTTCAAACCATGCTGTCACACAGGTGGTTGATTTCTCATCTTTATATCACACACATTCCCCAGAAGATCTCTTGGCCTTGCTCTGCTCTTGGTCGATGGAGAAGCAGACACTTTCACAGTTGTTATATGCTGAACATCCTACCCTTTTTATTGGCATTACATTGAACTGGTGGTTTTGTGCAATACCAACCTCCTCCCTTCAAGCCAAGGGAAATTTTGGAGGAACAGCCTACTGAAAGTTTTATTTAAAAGATGTTGGGACTTCCTGTTTATGATAAGAAAAAGCTGCAACTTTCAGGTATACTCCAGCACTCAAAAACTCAGAAAAAGCTGGCTTTTGTAATTCACCATGGAAGGCTCTCCTTTCCATGATGTATTAATTAAAGAACTGTAGTAATTGTTATATTGCCTTTTCTGTAGATTGCGTAGTCTGTATGGTTTAACATTTCTGTAGTGACTCTTCCATGTTTCTGCTCATTTGTTGGATTTCAAGAGTGCACCTAAAATTAGGAAACGGTTGGATAAAGATTAGCTTAATGCACTCAACGATCAGGACAACCATGTGGTTATCAATATATATACGATATACCTCGAGGCACCTCTTCCCACCCCAAAAGCAGAGTTAGTAGCCATGGTTGGGACAGCATGCTTGGCAGTAGACAGAGAGAGGGTATTGGCCTTTCAGAATTATTTTCTTAAAGCTTAACTGAAGAACTACAAGTTATCCTTCCTAGTAGGGTAATCAAGACATTATTTCAAAAGAAAGCTGAGGCCGAGACACCCTTCTAGGATTTCAGAAGCCTTCTGAAATTTACACAGAGGTGTCTGGAATGTGAGTTGTACACCAATCTGTTAAGGCCGTATCATCTCGAAATACCGCGTTCCCTTGCCGCTCCATTATTTTGCACAAGAGGGTGCCCAACCAGCGCTGAATTACTGCGAGAAGCCGTGAACTCCAGAACGTGGGGTGATGAGGGAGTCTGGTTCTAGCTGGCATGTGCGAGAAACGACCCAAAGTTTATTTTCTGCTTTATTACCATCTCGGATTTCATTTCCCAACCTTTTCCCAGGTTACTTGAAAATGAAGAGGTGGGAGGGGTTGAGTGAGCAGCTCCTGCAGTGTAATTGTTTGGTTTTGCTGCTGTGGCCCATAAAGCTCAGAAACGAGTCAGCAGCTGGGGGATGGAGGGGGAAGTTGGAGCAGAGCGGAGTCAGAGCGATCACGGCCCTGCTTCTTTGAGCTTTACCGGTTACCAAGCTACGTGCCACTGGGTCCCATTGGGTTCAGAAGAAGAAAGGAGAAGCAAAGAGGGAGGAGAACAAGAGGTTCCTGCACGATGTGAGAAAATTGAGCCTGGAGTGGCAAATTAAGCTGCATTTCTGCAGTAAGCATTGTGACAGTCATTTCTGCTAGGCACCCCAATACCCAGTTTGTTCCAGTTGTGTTAAATAAGATTTTATTTATGAATTACTTGGTTCTTTGAGGCAAGTCTCCTTACTCAGTTCCTTAAAAAGAGAGCCTTTCTAACATTTATTGCTCTTTTTGGTGTATACATTTTTCTGCTCCTTTCAGCTTCTGATTCAAGAGGAAGAGATGGAAAGTTATTGGAGCACCTGTGTTTTTGAAGTTTAGGATATGTCTGTGGCTTGCTTACTGTCTCACTGTACTGTGGCATTTGGTCACAGGGTGTTGTGGGAGAGAGAAGAAAGAGACACAGTATGATGCTTGCAGAAGCCCTAAGCTAATGGAAAACTGCTTTGTAGATCCTTATTCTCACGGTAACCTGCTGGACATCGTTTTTATCAAACCATAACTCTACAAAGGGTATGAAAATGCCAAAACAAAAGGCAGGTGCTTTTAAACCTTGGACATTCAGATGCATAGGATCATCAGATCATCAGTTTTTAGCCCTTTATCATGGTCCACACGTAGGTAGCCTTGGGCTGTCAGAACAGCTGGCTTGTTATCAACTTGCCTAATTCACTGTGAATGAAGGGATCTGCTTTCAGTGATCAGTGGGCGATTGATTGTTGGACCAAGACTTTTTCTGTTCTCTCAGTTGCTGTCTCCAAATCTGATCATGTTGTAGGCCCGGACTTTTTAACAGCACGGCTGATGCCTTCTGATTGTAGAGCGGAATAGTCTGAGAAGCACGTGTGGAAAGGTGGTGATTTATAACTGCAGAATAGGTGCATTGTGTCTCAGGGTATGTCTGTAGTAATCAGCAAGGTACGTTAGGCCATTCTGAGGTTGTGTGGTTGTGTTTAAAGCTTCTCCTATGGGAGTCAGCCTGCATAGACCTACTGAGAATCTCTGCACTGCAGTCATGCATGGGTGTTCTGCAGGACAGACATGGTGTGAATTTTACCACATTTCACGTTGTGGTATTCTGAAGTGGCGTTTGCTCCTTTTTGCTTGACCCACACCTGCAGAATCTCGGGGTTTTGGGTATGTTGTCTCAAGATAGATGGTCTATATCTGACTGCATGTGCTGCAAGTTTCCACAAGCATGGTAGGCAGAGTAATTGGAATAAAGGGAGTAAGCAGTCATTTCTAATGCATGTCTTGCTGTTAAAATTGCTGTTAAAATTTCAGGTCTCACTCATGACTGACCCATATGTTCTTTTAGTAATGTCTTGTTCTTCTTTGTATGCATTTGTCCAAATCCATGTTTGTCTGTCTTGCGATTCAGTACCCCTCTCCTTGCTTACTGGGTCTGATTTCTTTCTGCATGAGCTGTGAAAATAAAGCAAGTAATGGGTAATGGGAGAGGAAATGGCAGGAGTATGGTGTTTTTCATGTGGCTTTGTGATGCAGAATTCAACATGGCCAGAAGCACAGCTGGGAAAGCAGAGGAGTCGCACAGTGGCCGAGCTTTCTGCAGAGAGGGAGGACAACAGCAATCCCCAAAATAACAAGCTCCAGAGAGCTTGAAAGGTTCTGGATCACTGCACGTTTTCCTCCAGTCAGCTCCTCTCTGTTTTGTCCTGCCAGTTTAGCCTGTCTTCTCCCCGAGGAGGTAGCTGTAGGGTACATGATCCAGAAAGTGGTTGCAATCCAAAGAGACGCAAGAGAGGAAAGTTGTTATGTCTCACCTCGTTGTTCCTTGCATGAAAACCCCTTAAGTGTAACAGAAATGTTTTCATGTTTGGGGATGGTGAAAATTGACACTGAGGAAACTGTGGATGGGAAGCAGTATGAGTACGATTGAATTTTATTAGGTTGCTGTTACGCAAACACAACTTTTCTGTCTTCGTAGAGGCAATTTGTTGTGGTTTTCATTGATTTGGTTGCTTTAAATGTTGTTGATTTATTGATGATAAATAGCTGATGCTGTAGCTACAAGAGTTGTTGGCTGAGAATTTTTCTTTGCTACAATACTGAAGAAATAAATGGCTCCTAAGGGCTCGTGGCTTTTTGTTTTTAAATTTTATTTCCAGAAATTCTACGTGCTAAGCATTCTGCTTCAGAGATAAACAGTGAAGTTCGTATCTTGAGAGATGCTGTGTTACCGTTTTTCTGTTCTGGAGATTTACTGTTTATTTTCGATATGAAAAAGTATTGTTGTCAGACAAGCTGAGTGTCTTACCCGTTTACAGGCCTTGTTAGACTTTGTCAGTTTGCTTTGGTGGCACATGGGTCATTAGTGTTTATCGTTTCATAGACGAGAGTCGATGTTTGTAAACCAGTGGCTTTTTTTATGCCATTAGGAGATTTCTTGATGCAGTTGAAGACCTCAGGAGCACCCTTCCCGTTAACAGCCAGGGAGCTGCAGGCCCCGTAATGAGTGGCTCTGAGCAGGGAGGTGTGCGGTTGCCTGGGTTTTCCTCTGGTTCCTCCAAGCTGCTGTGTCAGTTTTCAGTTGCTGATTGCCCTGACGTGTTTTGCTGTAACGCTCTTGTCTGGAAAAGCCAGTAAGATCCCATCGTGGCTCAGCGTAGACACAGAAATGTGGCTACATCCATCTTAGCAACTTGTTCCCATCCCGTGTCTGACAGGTATGGGCGTTTCATGCTCTGCCCTTGGACACCTGTGTCCGCAGGTCAGCAGTTTTTGTTTTAGTGAAGGTTGTCTTACAAACACAGATCCTTTGCTTGTTAAGCAAATGTAGAAATAGATTATTCTTCCTTTAAATGAACTGGGAATTGGACGCTACTGTCAGATATCTTTACTCAGCAGAACAAGATCGTGTTCCTCGTCATACTGTAGGACCAGGAGTTACCTAAAAAAGTCAAAAAAGGAGGGGGGAAGAAGATATGACTCCTTCCTCAGTTCTGATTTTGCAGTGAGTCCACTCAAGATCCCTTGCATTTGGCAGATGAAACTTTCCCATTAACTGAGTCTTTGGACTCAAGTCAGCAGCAAAATTCATACTAGCTTTAGTGAACCTGTTCTAAAACCAATAGATTAAGCCTTCTTTTGTTCTTTCCTCACTCTTGGCAAGTATTTATTTATTAGGACTAACGCTTTTCTTAGAAACAGTGTTTTCTGTGCACTTTTAATCAGGGGGATTTTTTAAGATTGGGAATTAATTTCATATCCAGATTACAAGTAAGGACTGTCCAAAACAGTCATTTGCTTAGCGATTAGGTAGTAAGCTGTGGCTTGAATCTGTTTTTCCGAATTGGCTTTTTGTACGTAATTTCTTGAAAACTGATGTAGTTCCAGAATCCCATAGGTTGAAAAGACGGCGGGCAGAGCACTGGCACTGCGCTGTTTGCTTACGCTTTTGCTTGGGCAAGTATAGGGCTTTTGGGGAAAAGATTTTGCATCCTCAGGGACTTCTCTGTGTAACTTCTCAGAGAAAGTATTTGGTACTGATTGGAGTCCTTGCAACGTGGATCAGTAACAGAGTTATTTTGGGAAGTGTGTGACGTCTGCAGAATGAAAGGAATGTGTTTCCCCAGCAAGGGATGCTTTGTCACTAAATTTAGTACGAGAAGCTAGGCTTTTTTTATCATATACTTAGAATTCCCTTCATCTGGAGTATTGCATGAATAGTTTAGCATATAGAGGTTAAAGTGTAAAATCTGGTTAAAAACACTAGAACATCTAGCAATTGGACTAAAGTAAGACTGACAAGTACTATGACTGACTAAGAAGTACCTCTACCCAACTATTGTCAAAATTTGGGTTTGTCTTGCGAGTAAATTTTTAGTATGAAACAAATCCTCTAATTACAGTAGCATTTTCTGGGGTAGAGTTACGCCTCTCAGTAAAAATCCAGCTTTTTTCCTCAAAGAAGTGTTTGAAATGGAAGTGATCTCATCTGCTTTTCCTTCTCCAGGACTTGAATTGCCAACGTGCAGAGAATGAGCCTTGATTTCTGTCCCCGGATTCATTTCAGAAAGGGGTATAAAAGGCAGTTTACAAAATTGTAATGGCAGCCTTGCTGTCTCCCATTAAAGAAGAATTTTTTTAAGGATGTGCGTTAGGTACTGCTTGGCTGAGAGTCGCAACGTACCTGGTGTGAAAGGAAGATGCCTGTTTTGGGGATAGCAGCCTTTGAACACAAAAGAGTTTTCCTCGTGGTACCTGTTGTCGCTGTGCCCATGTGTTTCGATGGGAGGCTGTTAGCTCGCTGGCTGCCTCCACAATGTGACCAGCAGGGCCTTTGGAAGACTTTTTGAAACGTGCTATTATGGGCTGCTTTGCGATGAAAAGAGGTCTTGCAAATATCTTGAAATTTAAACAGAGCTATTGTGGCTTTTCCCTTTGTGCGCGTGTGTGTGTTTGTCAGCCAAATTGTTTGTTCAAAGTTAATCTCAATTACAGAGCATATTGTTCATAATCCCCCATGGCTCCAAAACAATAGCAGACTGTATGCCTGCTCGAATGTATATTTACATACTTACACGTAAAATATGTTTGCGTGTATATATAATTTTGCTTCTAAAGTGGTGATTCACGTTAAGGAGATGGATATTTCATGCAGGATCCTGTCTTTTGAGCAGCGCCATCCTCCATCCTAATAAAAACACCATAGAAAGGCCTGAATGGAGCGAGCAGGGCTTTGATCCTGCAGCCGCTTGGTTGGTGCAGTTGCCTATGCGTAGCTCTCGGATTCGTGCTAGCAAAACAGGTGGTAGGGTAGAGTCTGGGATTTTCAGCTTCTTGGAGGCCGGGAGGTTTTGTGTGTCTTTAATTTTAATATCTACAAAATCCCTCTGCTTTTCTTCCAATCCTGGAGCATAAAGGAACTGACAGGCAATAGTTGGGAAGTTTAAATAAATCCCATGTACGCTTCACACAGCCCCTGCGAGAGAGCCCCAAACTACAGCGAACTTGGGGTGTTATTTAGTGGTGTAGGAGCTCAGTTAGCAAGGTACTAGTTACCTGCTTTCCCTTTTTACTCATTTCAGAGAAGGTGCTCATCATTTTCCAATGGTAGGTATTTAGCAGGGGATCCCATTAGTAAAATCTTGTTTTATGTCCACTGAGGCACTCCTGAGCAAAACCAGCAGCAGCGTGAAGTGTTTGCAGTGTAAATTTTTGCTCCGTGGTGAATGCTCTAATCCTGTCATACTCTGCATGTAAAACTGTGGTGGTATGATCGAGTTACTGTAGTCTCCTTTTTGCTGTTTATTTGATCTAGGTATATTTCTTGGGTAAGTTAACATTATTTTCTGATAAATGCATGGTTGTAAATTTTTTCTCGTGCTTTCTCTGAAAGTTACTTTGGGTTTCCTGGCTCTGTATAAGCAGTTTGCGGCCTTCTACCTCTCGCTGGCCACGTCGCAGTAGTAAATTGGTGTGCTATTTCAAGAGTGCCTCTCCTGTCAGTCCGATAAGATCATGCCACCAGGAAGGCATAACATTATAATCCCAAGCACAATGTGATCCTGTTCGTTTTAGCTCTTGTACTTGTCAGAGGGACAAGAATCAAGGTTGTGCATGGGTGGAAGGTGAGGCTAGGAGTGAAGATAGCCAGAGATAAGACACTTGGCTAAAAGAGATAAATCTGCTCAGGGACATTTCCGTTTGTAATCAAGGTATTATTATCTAGAAATGAACTTTGAAAGCTGGTTGGGATGTCCTGAATAATGCAGCATGTAAAGCTGGCACAGAGGATACAGAACTGTGATACGGATTTGTGACAGGGGAAAAAAATTATTTTATCCTTCATTTTTCCTTAGATTTGGTGCCACATTTGAAAATACAGCAGTACAACAGACAAGAATAATATGATTACTCTACAAGAAACAGATCTGTATAAGAGATTTCTGGTAATTCTAGACTTGCTATGTTTGACTGGAAGAAACAAGCGCTTTCCAGAAAAAGCCTCTGAAAAGAGGCAAAATTTAAGGCATGCCTTAGGGTATGGGGACTTCAGCCCCTTAAAAGAATCCCAGCAATTACCTAACCTGCCAGCTTTCCAACAAGATAAATGGAGGCAGTGTAGCTTGAAGGTGCCTTGGTTTGAATGAGATGCAGTAAGTAAGGTCTCTCTGTTCTTTACAGGCATCATAGATCTGATAGTACTTATAAAAGAAGAATAGAGTTGGTCCCCTGCTGACTAAATTGTCCTCCAGAGGAGTATTAGTTACAGAGCTTCTTTGTTAACTAGGCTGTGTGCTTAAACCGCTGTGAATTTCTCTTATTAGTAGGCTTTTTAATAGCTTTACATAGGGATATGCTAAGTAAATGCAAGTATATCCATGTAATTTATGTATATAATGTGTACATGTACAGTATCTTCTATATAAATAACTGTTTGTGATGTGGAAATTGCACATGACTTCATTACTGTGCTGTTACACCGAAGTAAAAGCTAGCATTAAAATACTGATAATAGGAAAACAGCAAGTCGACTTCTGCTCTTTCTGTCCGGGTGCTTCACATAAAGTCTTTCTTCTCCTTCTCTTTAATTTCCCAATTAGCTTTTGTGGATAACAGAGGTGTTTCTAAAGCCTTTATGTGCTGGAAGTTTCTCAGTCACTCGCCTACGCAGGCTTTCTACCTTAGAAGACTAGGTGAGGCCATTAAGTGTACGCTAACAAAAAATACAGAGCAACAATCTGCAAACCACCCTGCGCAGAATGGCTGATATTTCCCATTTTAGCCGGCTGTAACGCAGATTAAAGGTGGTGTGGCACAGCCCGGGCATTCAGAGGTGCTGTCCTGAGAGCAATGTCACGGCCAGATTTCGTGCTGGGGCTGATGGGCGAACACCGCCGTGGCCTCCTCGGTGGATGAGTTCAGCAATTGCGAAGTTCCCCAGTGCGGGGAGGAAATCCCAGCACTGACGCCGAGCACATGAGGAAACTCCTGGGACTTTCAGTCGCTCCACCCCTGTGGGGACTGGAGAGGTCAAGCGCGACCCGATGGGGAAAGCAAACTTCCTTCTCACCACCTTCTTCCCCATGTGTACTCGGGGAGATGCTGTGGGTAACGGCCAGATGTTGCCGTGGTCTCTGAACAGCAGATCACTTCATCACGGGCAGTGCTAACTGCCTCATGGATTTTCATCATTTTGGCTTGTTTGTTTTTCGAGTACTTCATGGCTTGCCAAAACAAATGAAAGCTTTAATCCAGGCGCCCTTTTAAAATCTTTGTTATTCTAAATGTAAAGCCCTCTGTTTTCTGTATCTCCTATCGGTTGGGTGCCTATCTGTCTTGGTTTTTTTATTGCAGAATTTGTATCCCTTTAGAATAGGCTCCATTCTGCTACATTCAGTTTTCAGGGGTTTATTATATGCTTTTCAGCAGCATTTGTTTTATCAGCACTTCCTGCAGCATTTGTTACCCATCACGACAGCAGCGATTTGATTCCATTTAGAGGGATACCGTATTATGTATGGAAAAGCAGTAATTGCTTACCTGTTTGCCCAATACATTCTACTGTGAAAAATCTCTAGCATTGCTTTATACAGTATCGAACGGTGTTATTTCTTGTTTACATTTTCCACAGTTAATAGTTTCAAGAAAGAAACAATGAAAATAGTTTATTGCCCATTTTGCAATTAAGTTTCCATTTGCAGGGATTTGGAAGTCTACTGTTGGGTAAATGCAGAGTCCACACACAGATTGAGGTTTCAAACTTAATTTTTGCTTTTCATTTGCCTGATGAAATACACATACAATTTTGTGCTTGTCAGAAAAAGAAAAATTAACCTGTGGTGAGAGTTGTGCCTGAAGTATTCCTGGAAATTCGTTGGAAATAAGGTCTGCAAGGTGTCCTGCAGAGAGCTAAGTCAGCTGGGTTGTATTTATGACCCTTATGCACAAGAATAACACATAGCATTCTAGGTGGCTTTTAAAGAATGTTATTGGTGTTTAAACTATTAATCGTACTCTTGCCATGCCTTGGAAGTCTGGCTATTTCTGTGTGTTTGGGGAGGCTGGCTCTGGGCCTCCCTCATGAACAGAGGTTGTCAAAGTCAGGCCGCACTCTTGCTCCAAATACACAGCTTTGCATTTTGTCCAAGTTCTGTAACTTGTAAAAATAGCTGCTTTTTTAATGAAAATTAGGCAGCGGTAAGGCCTTGCTTCATGAGCTCGTTGCTTGGGCAGAGCCCAGTTCTTTTTGTGCTACTCAGGCAATGGGTTACGAACTGAAAATGAAGCAACTGTTTTGCGTATACAAATGAAATCGAAGAGAAGCTGTGAATTGTTCCCTGGTTAAACTGGTGTTTGATGGAAACACAGGAGCAGCCCTCCTTGATTCTAGGTGACCAGCAGGTCCCATGCTGCTGCTGAGGGCAGGGCTTCTTCACGTGTCACTTGTGCAAGGTGAAGGAGCTGCACGTGAGCAGTGCAAGGGCTGCATATTTTACACCCTTCTTCTCTCGTTTTGGTGCTGGTTTGAAGAGTGAAGTGTGTAAGCTGTGATAGTAATGGTAGCAAACCCCAAATGAAATACTGTGTGAAAGTGAAACTGATGTATCATTTTCATTAGTTCTAGTATGCTCAGGCAGAATTTGTGGGATTAATTCTGAAAGCTTAATCCAGATGGAAAAGGTTAAGTTCAATGTTGAGTGAATTTGGTTCCAATTCATTTGGTGCCCTTGCTTGTTCTTTTTCTCGAAAGAATTAGAGATTAAGCGGAGAATTGTACATACTATCCTCGTGTTCTGCCATCCTTTAGCTACATGCACCAACATTTAAAGACACCCTCTTGGTTATCTGCTGCAGTAAATAAACAAATGGACCTCGTCACCATGCCAGCTCTCGATTCTTGTGGCCTGAGTATTAATTCCTACCACTACTTACATTCTTTTTCCCTTTCTCCTTAGGATTTATCTGGATCCATTGACGACTTGCCGACTGGAACTGAAGCGACCCTGAGCTCAGCTGTCAGCGCCTCAGGCTCCACGAGCAGCCAAGGGGAGCAGAGCAACCCTGCACAGTCTCCATTCTCCCCTCATGCTTCTCCGCATCTCTCTGGCATCCCCGGGGGCCCATCGCCTTCCCCCGTGGGCTCTCCCGTCGGAAGCAACCAGTCGAGATCTGGCCCCATTTCTCCAGCGAGTATTCCAGGTAAGTTGGCTCCAGCAAACAGAATTAAACCCATAGAGGACTTTATTAAATCAATAAATACTTCTGCATTCCAAATTCATTTATTTTATGAGAATGCGACATTTTAAGGGCCTTTTTCTGCAAAATATGCATACTTCAGATGTAGGCAAATTCCACCTAAATTTTAGCTGCCAAGACCTTGGAGCGCTCAAAATTCTGAGCTTGACTCTGCATGGGTGTTTGATAAATACCTTTTTCATCGACCAGTGCGAATAGTTGATCGTAATTTTTGTATTTGGTTTGTGTGTCATCTGTCACATACTTCTCTGCATTATTTAAAGGGTCCCTTTCTTGGTATTACTGTGTATTTTTGCTGGTTTTGGCTCTTGGACTTGTATGGTGGTTTCTGTCCTGTAGGATGAGGCAGAGATTCTCCAGCCTTGTATTGCAATAATTTAATTTTGGACATGTGTACAGAATATTGTAAGAGATATTTCTTAATATTTGCAAAGGTCAACAAGTTACTAGGAATCTTGCCCCACCAGTAATGAGTGAAATGCCAGTGGCACGCTTGCCACTCGCTCTCTTGTGCCAGATGGGGTACGACACTCGGTCACGTGTGTACATTCAGAAGTTTGTGGAAATGTGTTAAGATACCCAGAAGAAGAAAAGGAAAAGGCATGCATTAATTCCAGTTCTTCCCTTGTCCCACCCATCTGGCAGGTTAACTTGCAGAAGGTCCGGCAGCAATGTGTTATTTTGTGTTTCAGATGAGTTTATTCTCTTTCTGATGCTCAAGCTTTTGATTGTTTTCTGGCACTTTTAATAACAGGGGAATTCCTGAGAGTACAAGAGTGCTGACATTTCCCCACGGATAACATCAGTTGCTGACAAAACCACAAAAAATTCGACATGGAGCTCAGTTAAAAGAAACAAAACCAGTGGTGCCTTTTCATTAGATGTGCTGTAAACCAAACGCAGGTTAAAATTCAGTGGGTAGCGTGCGTTTGAGTATTGAGTACAAAGGTATCTGTGTGAAGTGTTGGTGCCTGTTTGTATACAGAGGTTAAACTCGGTAAGCAAAGGGGAGTAAGCGGAGCATTTGCATTTTGTGCAGTGTGGTAGCTTTGTATTTGCAGTGTATTTTTCAGTACGCAGTGTAGAAGCCCATTGCTGTTGTAAAGTCAGACAGCCCACCTAGCTGGAAAGGTGACGTTTTCCCACAGTCAAATTAAGGCAGGTAAATGGATTTGCATTTTAGCAGCTCGATTGCTGAATAGGGGAAGAATGTCGTGACGTGTAAAATAGCTCTGTTGTAGCCGTGATAGATAAGGATGGGAACAAGGCAGTGCATAGGGGAAAGCAGTAACTTTTGTGAAACCAGTTGATTCCTGTGGGGTAAAAATAGAAGGGGCGTGGGCCTAAAGGTCAGGGTCAGAGTCGCTTCATCACTTCAGCTGAGCCCAAAAGCTCGTTTTTGTGACCGGCCTCATGAAAACTATGGCCTCTTCGCACAAACCGTGCCACCATTTTGCATGGTGGTTTTCTGGTCTGCTGCAGTAACACAAAAGCAGCTTTTCCTCAGGAGGGATTTTTATGAATGACACTAAATCAAAATCGCCCCGGCGTGGGCGAGCTCCTGATCTCTGCGGCTGTTTGGTAAAGGTGAGCTCCCAGGCATGAGCTGATGCAGCGCTCTCCGAAGGGGAGCCGGGCAGCTGCAGTACCATTGCTGCTGCTGCTGCTGCGATTCTCAACCTACGAAAGGACACACGGGCAAGGCTGCTATTTAAAATCCTGCAAGTGGTGGGATGCCACTGGGTGCTGTGCCTTTCAAGCTGTATGAATTAGACTCTGCTTTCACCTAAGTGTATTCCCGCCACTGTGCTTCGTTGCTAGGGTTCTGGTAGCTTTTTTCATCAGCCATATTCATGAGACCCTGTGAAAAAGTAGCACGGAGCTTGTTTGCATTTCTGTGGCTGTTTGCAGCATGTGGGTTCTGGCCATTTTTAAACATAGACTGTGTAGTACGGCGTCTCGCCTTCAATAATTTTCCTCGCTGCTATTTTCCTCTCCGTTCTCACCCTACTCTTGTTTGTTCTGACCTCATTCCTCTCCTATTACCTCCCGCGATGTTGTGCCACAGCTTCTCCGTGTGACATAGATTGGCTCTTTCAATCATTCTCTCTCCGGCAAGTCATTGTAAAATGAGCAGCTGTTGTGTTGCTGATAGCTATGACTGGGGAAAGCCAAAATGTTGCAGGGGGTTCTTGGTGGGAAGGCCGTTAAAATCAAGGTGTTGCTTTTCCAGGGTTTAGTGGAAGAGAAGCATCCTTTTCCCAATGCCTCCTTCCTTGCAACAAAATTGAAGACTAATTTAACATCAAAAGGGCAGACAGACAAACAGCCCCCTCTGAAACCTCCCGAACGGCTGCTTCTCTTGCCCTGCACGTTGAAACTCTCTCCCACCCCACCGCCAGCCTGCCGCCCTGCGCTGCTCTCTGCCGCACGCCGCGAATGTGACGGGGACGGGCTGGCACAGGCAGCAGTGACATTGGCATGTCCCTCGCTCAGCAGGCGTTTCCTTCCCGTGCTCTCTGAAGTGCTGAACGGGTATTCTGTGTGGTAAGTGGCACACACAAACACAGCCTTTGTTTCCATTTACGTTACTGGAGTAGACCAGGGAGATGAACCCCTAAGAGCAGAAAAAACAACTGGGATGGGTTTTGTTCAGAAAAATAGTTTTCTCTCAAAATGATAACACTTTTCGTTCGGACACACATTTCATTACAGGTCTGAAATCCTACGCTTTTGTGATTTCTTTTAGAGAACCGTAATGGCATTCTGATTTCCTGTTAAGCAGATCGTTATTCTGCTTTGCCAGAAATCCTGATGTCTTTATTTTGTAGCCGTCTTCGTAATTAGAGTACATATTCTTCCAAAGAATGAGATGTGATGCCCTGCACTGCTTTGGGTCTTGAACTGTGCCTGATTCAACCCTGAACCATTAAACCATTAGTGGAAGCTGACGCAGCACATCATCAAAATGCACTGCTGTTGCCAGAAGATTTAGTGGCTGTTAATTTCACTTTTCTCTCTTTTTTTTTCCCTTTCCCTCCTGCTCCAGCCATTCCAGTTTACTAACAAAGCAAAAATGTAAATAAGCTGAACTCCCCTTTCTCCCCCCATCCCCAGTTTTGATCTCACTGGCCAAAGGCTTTTGTCAGCTCTTTCTCCCTTGCGGTGTAAGCAGCAAAAATTTTTAATATTAAGAGTTCTGTGGCAGATTGCTGATAGGCCAGGAATCCCTTTACTCATGATGGACAAGCAGATTTTGTACAAGTTAATAGATTCTGTTAGTTTTAAACCTCTGCTGCAATTTTTATCTGTATAGAAGGGAAGGGTATGCTATACTGATAATGAATAGCAAATGCTGTCTTTAGAAATATGTATAGGTATTTTTTTCACACAGATCAGTATTTTGACTTGTGCTTTTAGTGCGTTACATTTATTTTCTGAACAAGCAAGCTTATTTTCACTCTGTTAAGCATCAATTGCATTTGTATTACAATTGTGTGGATGTCATATTTCACCAAGGGGCTTGGATACAGCTGGAGTTACAATTTTCAGGTAGAAATCTACATGTGGATGCTCTCACTTAGGAATGTTATTTCCGGTCATCTTAATTTATACAAACCAGCGGTCAGCACCCACCTCTGATTAGAAAGACCCCAAATTTTTGATTCTGATAATTATATTAGTCAATTTATGTGTTCCGTTTGGTCATCAACTGTACTTTCTGCAAACCTGGAGGTCTTCCCCTCCTGTACTGATTCAGGCTAACTCGCTTGAAATCTAGGACCCTTCAGAATTGCAGCAAGCACTCCAGGCAAAAATGGAACAAGAGGGGAATGGGGTGGTGCTCAGAGAGAGCTGTACAGAAAACCTTCCCTTGGTGTGTATCTTAGTCAATGTGTGGATGTTAGTCCATGAGCGACTGAAATGCTGAGAGAAGACAAAAAATGAGCAATAGTCTATCGTAGTCCAAAAGGACTTTTTAATGCAGAAATCTGAGTAGGAGTGATGCTTTCTTTCATGCCTTTTAAAAGGAGAAGCCTAAGAGTTGAACTGGTTCCAGAAGTGGCTGCAGTAAGACAAACTGATCAGGCAGATCTTGTTTTAAACAAGAATTTGGAAAAATGCTTTGCTTAGGATTGAGCTGTTCCACATGGTTACTCCATTGACCACCAATACTGCCATGGTACACGGCATGGACTCTTCTCAAACATCATTTGAGGGAGAGAAGACTACCATATAAAAGTGAATATGTAATACTGTAATTTTTTGTTAAAATTTTCCAAATACCCTAAAACAATTTTGAATCAACAAAGGGGATTATGTCTTTGTAAAATGGATATGATCCCTCTGTCTAAAAAGATTATTTTAACACATCTATCAATATTTCCCCCTTGGCTTCTCCGGAGGCAGAAATCTTGCAACAGCTTGTTGCAGGGAAGATGCATGCTGTTCACTGGCATCCGGACCAGGAAAAAACAAAACACAAAATGCCATTGACGTAGCTGTGTTCTTAATCACTGCTAGCGCACAAAACATCTATTCAGCAGTTTTGCAGATCTGGAATGCTTCCAAATGAAATACATGAATGTTTCACAGAGCGGTAGTTTAAAACCCTTTCTTTTGAAGGGTTTGAACAACCTTTGGAGTTTCTCTGTCTTTTGACAAGAGGAAAAATAAGCAAATGATAAGGTGCTCTAGCTCGAGGCATTGCTTCTAGCATATGGAGCATCTAACCTGTGTGATACCTATTAGAATTCAGCCCAGGTCACAACTGATGAATAATCTGTTGTCTCACGGCTTCGTGAAATAAGTAAATAGTCTCAATCTGTTTCTTGAGGAGAGCCCGTGTCCCAAAAGGTGCTATCAAAACTGCTGTCATACTTGCAGTCTGCCCAGGGAGATAAAGAAGACGCCCTCCTCTGCAGAGGTGGTCTTCCCAGAGCAGGTGCAGGAGCTGAAATGAGCAGAGACACGCTGTTCAAGTGCCTCCTCTTCTGTTTTCCTCACCACAGAGGGTTTCATATTCCAGCACCATCATCCTGGTAGCTTTCATCAGCTGTACATTAAGCATCAGATAGAAGAACAATAAATCACCAAAACCAGCGTGCCCTTGGTAGTTATTTTCGAGGGGTAGTTTTTGCCTTTTAGTTTTAAGTACTTTCAGTTGCATAATATCCAATTTATATTTGAAAGTCACACATTTTAGTTCTGGCATTTAATTGCTCTGTGAGCCAGTGATGAACATTTCTGCCCTATGCCCTGAGCATCCTGCAGGGTGTCCGGGGAGCACAGCAGTGAGGGTCATCCAGCACCTTCAAAACCTTCATGTAAACCGCCCCAAAAGGCCACGTCCCCATCCTGGGGATGTGCTCTGCCCCACTCCTGGTTTGTCCTTTGTGTCAATTCCTACCGGGCCCATTTCCACCATCCTGGCGATTGCTGAAGGTCGGCACGGCAACACGCATACCGCAGGCCGCTTCTTCCTTCTTGCCCTGTGTGTCACTGGTAGCCCCATGCTGGTGCAAATCCACCTCGGGTATGACGGCTGTTGAAATCCAATTAAAATCTTTGCATAATTATGCGTGTGCTCTGGTTCACACAACAAAATTCAAATGCACTTAACCACAGCAGCCAAGACTTGACAGGTATGTTTGTTGTTAGTTTTAGATGTATACTTTAAGGACATCCTTGTACAATTATTGTTTACATTTAATCATTAACCTGTGCATTTCTTTCTAACTTTTCTGCTCAACCCACATATGTTTTTGTCCAGAAATTTATTAGTGTTTATTTGGTTTTGAACGTTTAAGGTTTTTTGTTCTATTGTTATTATTTGGCTACACAAACATAGGTTCCTGTGTTGCCAAACAGAGCATTAATTTGCGTTTTATCATAAGTTAAAAGATTGTCTTTCACTCCTTGTCCTTTGCAATACTAAGCAGTGATTGATGGGCGAATGGGAAAAGCCTCTCGTGTTTCCAGCACTTTTTGCTGTTGTTGTTGGCACATGGTTGCTATACCTAGATAACACAGAGTGTAAATGTCGGAGGTGGTTTGATTTTTGTGGTGGGATAGGCTGTTGCAGTTTTCAGTGTTTCTGTGGACTGTGTATCACTGTCATTAGAGATATTTAAAGCAGCTTTCATGCTTCATAGTTAGTGTCAAACTTGACTAGACAGGTACGTGGTGCGTCCCTCCTTAGAAGGAACCTGAGCGATTGCCAAGATGGCTTGAATTAATTCTGGGCCAGCTAGAAAACAGCCGTTTAGCCTCAAAAGAAGAACTTTTTCAGTACCTCCAGATAATAATTTTTTAAAAATTTAATGAAAAGCAGGATATTCTCTCTCTTCCTTAGGGTCAGAATTTATGCAGATTGGGCTGTGGCTTGAAAGATTCAGATGGCCCTTTGACAGCATTGTTCTGTCGGTAGATACGGAAGTCAGATTGCAAAGAGGGGTTTTGGAAAGCAAACACGAAAGAGCAACTTGCTCCGACAGCGAGCTTTTCTGTTTGCTCCCCTTCTCCAGATAACAGTGGACTCAAATTATTGTGATGTGTTGATTGATTACAGCCGTTAAGTTTCTTAGTAATCAGTTTCATCACTTATTCTCAACTCACGCTCACACCTTTGATTTCTCTTCCACAACAGGGTGATGTGGGTTGTCGTTGACTAATGAAGAACAGAATTGGTTTCGGTTGCCGACACCAATCCCAAAATGCATTAATCTTTAATAATCCACATCTGCATGTTTATAAATGGTATAACCAGGGGTTGCTAACGCTGATACTTCCCCTTCCAAACAGAAGCTGACACACGAGTTGGTGTCTGCAGACTGCGCGAGAGGCGCATGGCACGCGTGACCTTGCGGAGGGAGCCGGCTGGATGAAAGTTCTCAGTTGATGAAAAATACATGAAGAATTGCTCTTTGGAGCTTATCGTTGTCGGGCAAGATGAAATATGGCATGATAGATCTTGTCTTTGGGAAGATCAGACCCACCAAATGGGTTTTGGAAGCGGCTTTGCCTCAAGGTGCTTTTGTACTTTATGCATTCAAGTTGCCCTTTTCTCGCCCGGCCCTGAGAACCGTTGAGACCGGGGCTGTGTAGTATGCAATATAACGCAGTAAGAAAACTAGATTGTCTGAGAGTTTGTTCCTTCTGAGGATAGTACTAATGAGAGCACATACATTTTGCTACTAAAACGCCCATTAATCACAGGCAGTGAACTAGTATGAGAAGTAGCAGGCAGGACTAGCAAAAGAGTTCATTGCCACATACCAGAGCAGCTCCAGTTTCCACCTGCTTGCCTGAACTTGAGGAAGTCAGGAGAAGTAGAGAGGAGTGAAACTCCATTGCTGCTGATATTTCGAGTTAATGCCACCTGATGATGACTATTTACTCTGAGCGATTCTTACGTGTAGCTGAATCAAGGGAAAAGAAATACAGACAGGAAATAGGAATTTCAGTTCATATTCATCCTTTCTTCAGCATCTTGGATGTTTTCACACTGCAGATATTATAAATGAAAGTTGATAGATGGTTTTGTTAAAATTAGGACTTGAGGTTACCTTTTTATTAGGTGGCAAGTACCAGAATTTGTCTGCTACATTTGTTGTGTTTCTCAGGCTCTTAAAAATAGTAGGCACAATGAAGAACAGCTTAGAGAAAAACTCTCCTTATAGTTATAAATTCAGTCTAGACAATGAACATTGCTAATGCAAAATTATTCCTTTTGGAACTTGGATTTGCTCCCTAAATGAAATTCTGAAGTTTTAAGTTTCAGGTGTGTTACGGGGTAGGTTTCATTTCCATAAGGAAGAAATCAGCCAAATATAAGGAAGAAATACGACACTGTCCTTTGTTAAGAGCTTTTAGATAGTTAGCACTTGCATCAATTACCATTTTATATTTTGGTTAATTGACATTTTATAAAGAAATTGAGACTATTTTTTCTCTAGCTAAAGCATATGCTTTTTGCATGAACAAACATGTAATGTCATGTCCCAAGTAATTACGAGTGACTAAATCCGTGTAACCCTTTGCAAGCTTCTACTTCAGTATAAATGCAAGCAAAACTATCATTTTTGTGAAAGGCTGAAAAGGACAGAGTAAAAAAAACACAGTATGATTACAGGGTTTGGATCATTCCCTAAAGAACATGGACGCTTTTTTCCAACAATTTGCACAAATATAAGAAAATACAATTTACGAAATCTAAAGCCAATTCAGAGGCCCCGCAGAGGTGTGAGTGAAAGCGCTGGGCAAAGCTGCAGCCACAGCCTCTCCCAGCCCCTCTCATCCCAATTCACGCTGTCGCTTTGGAGGGACGTGGTGACACAGAGTGCAAAACATGCGGAGGGGCGGTTAAATGAGACTTTAGAGGGGGAAAAAAAGGGAAAATGAAGTCAGTGGCTGAGCTTTGAAGAGGTCTTGTCTAGTGCAGAGCAGCGAGCAAGTGGGGAAGAAAGGAGCAAGCGCCTCATCTAATCTTTCTCCTGGGGACCCAGGTGGACAAATTGGCAACCCTGTTCACAGCCCTCCCCCCCCTCTCCTTTGTAGCGTAAGAACTGCTAATCGGATCCATGCTGCTGCAACTGTGGTTAGTTATTAACAGAATAAAAGCAGATTTCTTCAAAAGAACGAGCTGGGGAAAACGGCTATACAAAATTGCAAGGTTGTTAGAATCTTAAATGCACAGCAGTCGGTTTTTCCCTATTCTGAATTAGGCGATGAATACGGCCTTTCATCTGTCACTGTGCCCATTTCTTCACAAGGCAGCCAAACATTAAGCTTCTCAAAAAAAAATGTTTGAAAGAGGAAAAATATTGGGGAGCAGAAAGAATAGAGAAATGAGAAGGAGAAATCAGGTTTTGTTTTTCTTAATTTGGCCTGGTGAGAGAAATACGAGCTTGCCTGCCTGCTCTGTTCAGTTCCTGCACGCCAGCCGCTGTGAGCCACCATTTCTGAATGCGGGGATTAGAAAAGATTTAACTGGTTGCTATCCTGGGCTGTGCCATTCTGGATCGGCCTCCAGCAGAAAACACCCCGGGCTGGGAGCTCTCCCGAGCTTAATGGAAATAATGCATTAAATGAATGCGGAGTTAGGCAGAGGTGAAAGCAGAAAGAATTTGATCCCCCAAAATGAAACTTCTCATAACTGTAAAGTGAAATTACAGGTCTGAGGTAGGTGTTACTGAGGATAGAGAAGCGGTGATCCCTAGATTTAGACCGACTTATGCCCTCGCTTATATAAATAAATAAATGATGCATCCTTAATTTTGAGGAGCTCTAGTGCCTCCCTGGCTTGCAGCAGGATTTTGAAATTTGTTGGAGATGGATAGTTTTGGGGCAGACAGGTGATTGCTGTGGTCTGCTGGAAAGCCATTCATTTTTCGGGTGAGTCTCAGCCTTTTGGAGATTTCCACTGACAGCTTGCTTTGGGCTTGTTGGCAAAACTCCAGGAAAAAATGCCAGGGTGCAGTGGTGCTTCACTTCGGTCCAAACGCAGAGGTGACTCCTGGATAGGGCGTGGATGAAACAGACCCTCTTGTAGCAGCTGTTCCTGCCCCAGGCAAAGGGAGCTTTGGCCTTGGAGGGCAATACATGTGCTTTCCTGCCCCTTGCCACTCAGCCCATTGTCAGTTGAAGCAGTGTGAACAATTATTTCACTTTATGCTCCTGAGTATTTGTTAAAAGTCCTCACACCTTACTCAGAGGTTACACAACCTGGGAATAAAACCTGGATGCCTAATTTGGCAGACCCCAGTTTCAGCTGCTTAATTCTTTTTTTACGGAAGTCCATAATATAATGAATTATTCTGTACTGAGGATGACATTTGGATGGTGTTCCATAAGTAATACCTTGGGACTACATGCTGAATAATGAGGATGAACAAAATATTGAATAGCTACCTCATCCTGTCAGTGTCAGCTTTGCTTTGAATTAAATGTTATATCATGTCAAACAAGTGGCTTCTGGTCATGAAATTAAGATGTTGATGCTATTGCATGATTGCAGAGAAAAGTCAGAGCTAGGGTTCTGCAGGCCACTTCAGCTCAGTGTTGCATTCTTTAATGGAGATTTGAGAGCAGTTTAGCACTTAGAGTGAATTTGCCCATAGTCCTTGGTAATGGTAAATGTAATGAAAAAGAAGATGGACTGTAACTTTTAAGGATTAGTAGTCTGAGGATTATACACTTTCATGAGAAGTGGTTTTTCACCTTTTACTGTTTTTACACAGATTGTGAGTGGTAACTCATGTATGTTAGGGAATCCTGTGTCTTTGGAGTCTGAGGGGTTTGTTTTAAGAGGTAATACAGAAAATCAGGGCCAGGCCCAACAACAATCTTGATAAATTTTTTGTAATGTGGAGCGTCTGTAAGTCTGGCTTAAGTTGTTAACCGTGTTTACAGATGCTTTGCGTTGCTGTATCAGAACAAATCCACCACTTGCGATGTCACCCTCAGCAAGCCATGCAGCTGCCCACCAAAAGCATCCCAAGGCGGGAGAGCTCCGGGCTTGGTCCCAAGTTCCCAGTTTGGAGAGGTGGAAGGTGTCTCTGAGCAGAGCCGGGAGGCTTGGTTCTAGTGTGCTTGACTCCACGTATTTCCCCCCCAGGGTGGCTCAGTGGGGCCATGGCTGCTGCATCTGGAAGGGTCCTCGTGTCGCCGGCCTTTTAAAGCATCTGTGCTCGGGTTACCGTGTGGTTACAAGGAAGGTTTTCTTATTTTGTGTGTCTTTAATTTAGGGGGGTGGGCAGGTAACCCTTGCTTTTTACTCGGATGAGTAAGTCATTTTAAAAATACTGTTGGTACAACAGGAAGCTTAGCTACAATGCATAAATTAAGGAAGAAAATAATTGTTATTCGTAAGGGGTCATAGGCTTTGTAAGATGAAAGAGATAACACAAACCACATGACCAGTTTCCCTTTATGCTATCCATAGAAAAATGTCTTTCCTTTGAGGTCATTTGCACCTCACTTCCAATTTCCTGCACAGCTCATTTAAAACAATCCCATATAGAAGCCTATTTATGATCTTTCATTTCTGATGTAAGGATCCAAGACCCAGAATGTCCCTTCTGGTCTGTGAGCCTTTACTGTCACATCGACTGTGATATAATCCCATTATTTTATCAGATTTCATCTTAATCACTAGGTTTCCTGGACCTCATTATTCCTAAAAGGAAGTTGTTTCAAATTCCAGTAATGGTTTGATTATCATCCTAAACAGCGTGCTTTTTTTCCTCCCTGATATTTAGCAGCAAATACATTTTTTAAAAAGTCACAAAATTGCAGCTGTAGTTTTTGCCACGCTAAATAATACTGGCTCTTTCAGGCTCCTGTCACATCATGCTGGTAGCCGTTCTCGGTTCCTGTTCCAGTCAGTGTTAGGCTTTTAGTGTTGTCTGTGTGAAGACTCACCAGTGGCACATCAGCAGCGTTGTTATGTTTCCTTACCTGTACTGGAAACAATTCTTTTAGTTCATCCTATAATATATGATTGATTCAGGGTGAAATTAAATGGTTAGTTGTAACAATTTGTAAGTCAAGAAATATGGTCAAATTTTCTTTTCTTCTCCCATTTCTAACTGATAACCCTATAGCACCGTAGTTATAAAAGGCCCATTTCTGGTCTATGAGCTTAAATTTTTTGCATCACTGCTACTCCAACCCAAAAGGTGGTCCGGCTTCTTAGTATTTTGATCATCTTCTATATTGACTAAGCTTCCTTCCTTTGTAGTCAGACAATGTCATTAATTCAGTCCCAGCTTGTAATTCCTAAATTAGATTGAGAAATGTCCCAAAGACAACCCACAAGATCTTTAACTTCTGACTTTCCTCCAGCCTAATGTTCCCCTCTCAGTACAGTCTGGGATCAGTCCCCAGCCCCTTCCTTTCCCAGTTCCTCACACATCATACAATCCCTGTGCTGATAATCCCTCCTTTCCTCCTTAACTAGTAATTTCTCAGGAGGAACCTGTTGTCACTGAAGTGCTTTCTTCATTCAGTTGTTCAGGCACAATTCAGCAAGGTATTGTCTAGCTAGTACAGTGTACCACTGCTGAGCATCTTCCAGTGTCTTTACAGTGATGAGAGCAGAGAGCCCTCAGCGTGTTTCAAAACATTACAGATTCAGGCTGTAATTCATTGGAAGGACCCCTCCTCAGCAGGATATCAAAGGTCTGCTCTTTCTTGCTATGCTGGCTCTAAGGAATCTACATTCTCCACTTTAACTGCAGATTTCATGGCTGTAGTCATAATGCCATCGCCATTTAGTGCAGTGCAGTCTCTCCTGACTCTTATTTCAAGCATAGCTTTTCAAAGTCTCATGTAAAATGCTTAAAAGCATTTCTAACATAATTTAGAAAATAGAAAACCAGCTTACAACTGTGGTATTAAGCATTTTAAAATTCTCTTCAACTGACTTAAAGGAGCCTATAAGAAGGATGTGGACAAGCTTTTTAGCAAGGCTTGTTGTGACAGGACAAGGAATAATGGTTTTAAGCTAAGGAAGGGTAGATTTAGACTGGATATAAGGAAGAAATGTTTTACAATGAGTGTGGTGAAACACTGGAACAGGTTGCCCAGAGAGGTGGTAGAGGCCCCAACCCTGGAGACATTCAAGGTCAGGTTGGATGGGACTCTGAGCAACCTGATCTGGTTGAGGATGTCCCTGCTCACTGCAGGGGGGTTTGGACTAGGTGACCTCTGAAGATCTCTTCCAACCCAAACCATTCTGAGATTCTTTACTTTTCTTTAAAAAATAGCAGTAGACTGCTGGTTTTGGTAGTTCTAATAACTAATTTTTAGAAATAGCTGTATAGATTTGAATACCATTTTGCTCCTTTGTTAAATCTGGCTAAAAGAACTAGTGTGGCAGCATCTATTCTTTTAACATGCCTTATTGTATCTGCTGTGATTTTGCATAATAAAAATATTGTGAAACATCAGTAGTATTGACTTTGCACAAGTTTTGGCAGGTGGAGTATCTCACCAGCATGTAAACAGTACTATACAAAACATGGGAAAAGGTCATCCCTGTTTCAGCTTCCATTTATGTATCATTGGGTCAAAGGAGGCAGTAGTCTGTCAGTGAAAAAAGATCACTGGGTTTTTTTCACCTCTTAAATAGCTGTACAATTTATGTTCAAAAGAAAAGAGGTTGTTTTTCTTTTGTAGAAGTTTTCCATGTCTAATAAAATGCAAAAGTCTGTTCATGTATTATTTAAAGCATCTTCCAAGAATCCCAACTACAGTACTGGTTGAAAGAGAGGAGGATTAATACCATTTAAAGGAAAGAAATGGAAAATCTTTAAGGTCATTTCTTTTCATGACAAAGGAACTTACAAAGCATGGCAGACAGGATCTTCAAAGGTTTTTAAAGTCCTGTCATCAGCACCCAATCAATAGGAGTTGTATACCCAAATTAAGAGTTCAGTTCAAATCTTCAAAGGTGTTTAGGTGCTTAACCTCCTTTTACCTTTCAGATCACTTCTAAGGATAAAATAGCAGTTTGACTGGAAACATTTTGGTGTGATACTGTGTGTCCAGCACCTGGGTCATTTGTAGCACCCACTGATAATTAATGTAATTGACACCTCTCCTGCAAGTTCGTTACTTGTTTGAGTATGTGTGGCGTTGGTCTTGTTTGCAAAATTGTTTTCCTTTGTGAAACAAAAAACTTTGATTTAAAGTTCTTTTAATACAGAAAAAATCAGAAGTAAACTTTAAATGTGAACTAATAAAGTAGTGTTAATGTATATAAAGCCTAATAATTTCAGTGAACTTGCAAAACTCCTGAATCTTTATTCCCTAAGAATACAGATTAAAACAGTTTCACTGTAACATGTCATACGCACACTGTTCTAGGCTTTGACTTTCCCTGTCTGTGCTTGTACATTTGCATGTGCAGGATAAGGCCAGATAACTGAAGTTATTATCAGTGTAGAAAATTAAAGACCCTATGTAAATGTATTCTAAATATGTTGCCTAGCATGGATCTTCCATGAACTTTTAACGTCACAAAGTTTGCCAAGCCTCCACCTAAAGGAGAATCCCACTGGGAGTTGTATGGTGCAGTCAGGACTGCCCTTGCCTTTATTATTTTTTTTAAATATTTATAAAAATGGTAGATCATTCAGATCTGCTTGAAGTATTGTGTCTGATAGCGGTGCCCCAGGCACACGGAGTGGAAGCAGCAGTGCCTGTGTTAACATGGAGTTGCTGTTTGTTTACAGTCTTGACTCACTGCATCCTTCCTGTCAAGCAGAAAGCGTTCATTACCATGCAGGCACTCACCATCTCCGCAACCCGCTCTCCAGCGACATCAAAACACAACGTGGGATATTATTGTCATATGCCTCAGAGTTTGTGAATGGGCCGTGGATCCCAGAGCTTCGGGCGCTGAGTGGCATGTTTGGTCTTTTGGAGGAGCGGTTCTGCCTCTAGTCCAGCATTTGCATCTCTGAGACAGTTGTCACAGCTGGTAATGTCGACTGTCATGTTTTTTAGTGCAAATGCACCTCATCTGAATAGCGAGGAACACACAGATCCACGTTTTGTGGATTTGCTTTTTGTTCTTCATCAGTCTGGCCTTTCTTTAGAGTTTGTGCTGAGGGCCAGTTGCTTTGAGGCCGGGAAATGATCAGGGCAGAGCAGACACTTTTACTTTCCTGTGTTTGCATCCAACTTGTGGTGCAACTTCATCACTCTAAAGAAAGAGCAGCCCTTGCTCAGCAGCCCCTGACCCCCCCTTGGCCGGGCTCCCAGCACCAGGACCGGCCGCGGGATTCCTCCATTGCAGAGGGGCGGCTGCTGAGCGGGAGGAAATGAGTCTCAGCAGGCGCAAATCCTACTGCGTGTCTTTTTATTCTTTCAATTTCTTTCAAATGGAAAACAATCTGAGCCATTTCTGAGGATGAGGGGTATAAATCTGTCTGCTGCTATTTATACCGTCCTCGTCACTACAGCGCCTAAATGCTTAAAGTGTATATTTACTGCTTAACCCGAGGTGGTCTTCAGGCCGCTTGGGCTGTCAGGAGCAGGCGTGTATCAGGCCAGCGGCAGAGAGTAGTCCCAGGAGACATCCACATCTCATTCTTAACCCTGCTCAGGCTGTGGCAGGTTGGCTTTTGGGCATAAGGCCTTTGGGGTGTTGTGGCAGTAGGAGGGTGGTAGCATGGAGCTCCCTGCATTACACAGTGTTGAGTGGTGAGCCAGAGGAGGGACCTGCATCAGTGCAATAAGCACCTGCCTTACTATCTAGTAGTAATATCCAAAGAGTCGGTTTTGTGTCCTCACAGACAGCACTGTGAGCACTGCTTGTCTTTGAATGGATAGACAGCAGTGGATGAACTGTGTGAATGTCTGTTGAGTGAGGCTATAAAAATGGGCCTGTCTGTTCTGGATGGGTATTTTAATAAGCAAATATCTTTCCTTTGCTTTTATTTGAATATTAAGATACCTGTTTTCTACCTGTTCTCTTTCAAGCACGGTTCGCTTTCGCCATGTGCACCTACATATTATTCTTTATTCCCATATTCTACGTGGACATTCAACTAATATAAAAATCTCTCATTCATTGAAATATTTTTTAAACTGTTGTTAGTCACTTTTGTATTGACTGAATTTCTCATTGGTAATATTGTTGGCAGCAGTCCATGTCTGCCTGGCTGGAGGCCAGTTTAAGCGTGGCAGGATGAGCCCTATTGTTCAGCAGACTTGGATTTTGTTAAACTCTCTCACAGAAATATGTGTCAGGAGATTTGCAGCTATAAATTGGATCATGTCAGTGAGGTTGGGAACTTGCTCAATACAAAATTGAACATTTTGCCATGCCTGTTGCTAAATATGTTTATGCATTTGTCCTCCGTGGGTTTAAAAAAAAAAAAAGAGAGAAAGAAAAAAACCTGAAAAAAGCTAGACCTGTTGAGCTCTGTCTTTACCTTATCCAGCTGGTACTTTCTTTGATGTTGAGTGGTTGAAAAATGCATCAAGGCTTGGTTTTGTGCACTGCAATGTTAAAAGCAAGTCTCTTTTCCCTTTTCTCTGTGTGTTACAGGCAGTCAGATGCCACCGCAGCCTCCTGGCAGCCAGTCAGAATCCAGCTCCCACCCTGCCTTGAGCCAGTCACCAATGCCGCAGGACCGAGGTTTGTTCGGTGTCAGGGCTTTTTTAGGTGGTGCCAAATGCAGCCTTCTTTCTAAGTCATGCATTAGCAAAGTGAGATTTCCTGGTATTTCTGTTCTTCTCCCAGGGAAAATACTGGCGGTCCTCATTGTAAAAGGCTCAGGGTTTTCCTTCTCTGGGGAAAGAGCAATTGAGTAGCAGGTTTTACCAATATATAATGGGAAACAAGACTTTCTCAAAATTCAGTGAATGCCCAGAGTATAAAGGCAGTTTGCTGTAAATACTTGATTCGTAGCCTAGAGAATTCAACTTTTTGTTGTCTGTCTTGGAATTACGATATATAGAAATAGTGTTGGCTACGAGTGCTGCAGTTTCACTCCTGTTTTTAAAGTTCTCATTTATGATGTCTTTGCATGAGCAGGATAGCTTGTCCCCTAGCCAGTTCTAGAAATAAAAATATCTTTTAAATATAAAGGGAAATCAACTATTTAGGTCAAATGGTTCAAAGATTTGGAAATCTTCCAGGGGAAAACCTTGCAGCAACAGCATTGTTCTAAAAAGGTGCTTCCTAGCAAGTGCACTCCAATATAGAGAGAGGATTCTTTATCTTAATGTTACCGCGTATAAACTTTAAGCCCATTTACTTTTGCCTCCTTCCTCCCTCCCCAGATCATTGTCACAGCTTTCTTGCATGGCCATATGATCGACTGCTGTATACTGGGCATCCCATCCATGCAGTGGTTAACATGTGCCAGCAACAAGCTTGCAAAACAGACGCATGATAACTGTGATAAACACAGAGTTATTTATGAAATGCCCCTCCTAACATGTCTTGCTACCAGAAATATTCCAAGTGGCACCATATGGGGATACCATAAATACTAGAAGTTTTCTCACAGTGAAACAAGTTGAACTCACAGAATGACAAATTTCTGGGACAGCATCCAGGAGGAACTAAGAGGACTCAGAAGGAAGAGGAGCGAGTCTTAATTTTTGCTGTTTTGCTGTGTTGGATGTCCCCTCCTCCAGGAATGCTGATTAATAAGAACACGAAATGAAGAATTCAACACTCAACCCATGTGTTTTGTTTCCTTTTCAGGTCATTCTTTATGCACAGTTTTTAGTGCAGGGACTTATTTTCTCTTTAAATTTTTTTTATAATAATGTTTATGTTTGGTGAAAAAAGAATGGCCTCAGTACCCAATACAAATGTGTGATGCTCTGGGGGATAGATCGTCAGAAGGCAGCGGGAATGGAGCCGATGGAGGCCTTGAAGTCCCAAGCATCTCAGAAAGATGTGTGCATTTCCTGGCGTGACTGGGTCTTGGTACAAAACATTACACTGCCCAGTACTAATTATTTCTGCAGTGTGTGTTCCTCACCTGGCTTTGGGGGATGAGTTAGACAGGTCTGACAGAACTGGAAGGATCAAACCTCTCCATTTCTGCTGGAGAACAAACTTGGGGGTCATTGTCAGGTAGAGGGGTGTTCGAAACTAAAACAGAGAAGACAGCTGCCATAACTGGGAAGTCAAAGAAGTAAATAACAGTGAGAGAAATAAAATTTACAGGTTGATTTAGTCTGGTTCTTCCCCTGCGTGGGGAGTGAGAATTCTTAGAGAAAATGTGTTTGGGAATGTTGCAGCTTTTACACTCTCCATATGCAAAATCTGGTGGAATATGAGTGATCCTTGTGACCCAGCTTGTGCAAGAAGTCTATTTGTTTCATGCAGCAGATATGAAATTTGTAACTAGCTAGGTCATATTGATTTTGCAGAACATGTTCCCCAAAGCTTCTCTAAAGTCTGTGCTGTACGCACATAAACATGCATGCATTCCCTTTTGCACCCTGTCATTGATTAGAGGCTCCTTTGAAATGGAAAACTTCACCTTTTAAAAAGGCTGTTACATTAGTTGATTCCTTTGCTTGCTTGAAGAAAGGAAGGGGGGGGGTGATGGGGACTCAAAGGGAAGGTGCTTGTCATTTACTGATAAAAACCTGAGCAGAAAATCGTTGCTGCTAAGGACACCTGATCCATAGGCATCTGTTACAGTAATTTAAACTCTTGGCTTACTGATACACTTTCTCCCAAAAAAGAGGGAAAAATAAAGAAAATTAAAACAAAAAACCCAGAGACCCACCATAGGATAAGGTAATGTTTTTTTGGTTTAGCACTTTGTATGACATTTCTTTCCTTGGTTAGACAGAATGAACAAAAGACAACTAATAGTTTCATAAGCAGAATCCTCTACTCTCAATACTTGAAAAAAATTGTATTTACCAGATGCTGCGAAGCTTGATTGACAGGTGGAGTGTAAGCTGTAGCACTTCTGGATGCTAAACCACTACCTTGAACTATTAAGTTTACACTTATTTATTTTATTATGAAAGTGTTTGATTATATTTTACCCTACTTTCCATGGTTACTCAGCACCCAGCTGGGATTTTTATGTTTGCCTGCCTAAGGCTATACATCCCTTGTCATACAGTGCAGCGTGAAGCAATGAGCATATTTTTACATGTACATTCTGTGTGTGGAAGGAGGGGAGTGGTAATGTATGTGCGTATGTACAGTAATAGGAATTTCTTGAGGGACTGGATTTTTTGTGGTCTTCAGCTTGCCATTTATATTGCCTATTTCATACTTTCTGTAATAAGCATAAAAATGCTTACTTTTTAAAAATAATTGGAAAAAATTTCATGTCCTGCTTAAGCTGTAGAAATTGCAGGACCCAAACGGACCTCAGTCAGTATAAATGGAGAGTGCTATTCTAGACTGCCCACTGCTGTTCTCATCCCAAGATCAGTAACTGGCTGCTGTTGTTTGATGCCCAATAAATGAAACTTCCTGTTCTAGCAGCGGACATCATCTACCTGGGCAATAGAAATAGCACGTGCTTTTATGTGCATAACCTGTGTCTCAAAAATCAAAAATAGGGTTTTGATTTTTTCTTGTTTATTGAAGTCAAAGCTTTTCATAAACTTTAGTTATGTCAGCCCCTGGAAGTAGGGCACTGGTGATACAACAAACAGCTTGGCAAATAATTCATTTACACAGTTGCTTGAGTTCCCTGTATTCAGCCATACCTACTTAGATCATCCATTTGGGTTTTGAAAGCCACACTTTGAGGATGTGCTTAGTAGCCAAAACTGCTCAGTAGGTTACAAGTTATTTGTGTGGATCAAATAGAAATGCAGCATATCCAAACTGACCCCCTAAATCAGTTTCCTGAAGCTGCAGTGTGAAAATATAGCCTTCTGTCCTCACCATTGGCTTGTGCTCCCACTCTCACTTTTGTGACCTAAGGGGGACGTCCGTCTGTGTATATGAATATTCACCTGGGCAAACCAGGAGGAGAATACGTGTCACGATAATGTTGAAATAGGCTCTTTTACCCCTGCAGAAATGAATGATGCCTTACGTATTTTTGAAAAAGCTTAGAAAACTTGCATGCTTTTAAGTAATATTTTTCATGCTTCTCCAGTTGGATATGTACATGTCAGGTTTCAGGCTTATATTAAAATAGTGAATTGGGAGTTCCTAAAAACCATTGAATTTAATGGAAACAGTTAATGATTTCACATTATTGCTCTAGCAGGCACTCTCATAATGGGGATACTTAAAGAAGCCTTATTTATTAGTGCAAATGTATATGGGTCAGAATTAATTTTTTAAAAATCTTTAATTGTTTTCCCCTTATAATTTTCACAGCGGTGTGTTGTTAAATATTCATGATAATGCTGATGATATGCTAAAGGTCTGAAATAGATCTGGAGTCTCAAAATCAACACAGGTTATTTAACCCTTTTCATCTAATGCACCACTGGGGACTTGCTCAGTGAAATCCCAGAGCACTGGAATAATTAGAAGATAGTAATGAGGATTTAATTAGTCCTTGAGATATGCTGAAATAGGACCACTGAGAACTTTTCTGTTTGGACATGGATTGCAAGCAGAATTGATGCCGTTGCAGCTGCTGTGATGTGCTGGAAAATGTATTCCATTGCTGGAGGCAGTTTCATGGCACCATTCTGTGCCTGTCAGATCTGTGTGGAAAGTGCCCGGAGTAAGCACCTCCAAAATTGTTGAATAGTAACCTTCCTCTTCTCCATCACCTCCTCCTGGTACCTTTTTTCTTTTTTTTTATGTTGTTCTTTCCATTCTGTCTTTATTTCTCTCTATTGTTGGCATGATCCAGCTTTTGAGGATTGTTGTACAGTTGTATGCTCTATTAAAAACACAGCACAGGGAGTATGAAACTGCAGGCTTGTACAAGTACAGGTGTTATCCTCAGCAAAATTTGGATCTTTTTTGACATAACTGCTTGTAAGTTTTATCTTCAGATCTAGTCCTTACTTAGTATCAGATCTTCACAGGAGTGATATTTATCAGTAGCTGCTATGTAGTAAATTTAAATAGTTTTTTTGGCAGCCAAGATGTTATCCAGCAAGAGGTAGTAACAGATGGGATGTGATCAGGCATTTTGATGTTCTCTTTGGGCTTCCCTATAAACACTAAGTAGCAACTGAATTCCTGTAACTACAATTTCCTAATTTGCCCATTAGATTTCATATAGGTATTTTTCTCCCATTTAACTGTTTTCTGGGCATGCTTTTTTCTATGCAGTCATTGCATAAATTCCGCTGTCATGTATTTTCTTCTAACAAAACATAAATGGTTTTGCTTGTGTGGAAGACACAGAATACCAATCGAGTGTTTTGCACCTATGATTCCTGATCAGATTTATGGCTTAATACTGACATTTGATGGTGAGGTTTCTTTCCCTGAAATCTATTTTCTTCTTAAAAGAAGAAACCAGAAGGAAGAAAATAGATCAAAGGATTCTTATTGCAACAAAAAAAGACACTGTAGTTTGCTTTTAGATCTTAAAAAGACTTTTTTCCCTGAGAATACGTTTTATGCTCTCATTTGGGGATTTGGGATCTATTCAGAGCACCAAGGAGTTAGAGAATAAAATGATTCTTGTCATTAAAATTCTTCTGCTTGCCATGTTAAAGATGACACTACTTAAGGTTAAATCAGACTTGGTAATAAGTTTACTTGATGTAGACTGAAATGTTTCAGGCTCTTAAAGGAAGATGCTTGAGACATGCACTGAGTGCAAAGCCACAGGTATGTTGAGTGCCTCTTCTGCACATCGCCTTCCCCAAGTGGGTCAGCGCGGAGGAGCTGCTCCAGCTGATACCAAGAAACAGCGTGCCGGGCTTCGTGCCCTGAAAACTGGAGTTAGAGGAGCTGTGCCCTCAACAGCCAGAAAAGCATGTCATATAGGGAGGAAAAGCAGGTTTTAGTTGAAACTGTAACCCTAGCTCTGTAAAACTTACCAGTTTCCATCTCTAGGCACGTGCTGGAAGAGGAATGATGCATAGGAGCATAGAGAGCTGATCTGTTTGTGAAGGCAGAACCATGCAGTAAAGCCATGCACTAAACTTCTTTGATGACTCAGAAGTTGCATTAGTTTCTCAATTTAGTGAGCACTAAGTTTATCAGCAGCCTCTTTAAAAAGGATCAGGCTGTCATTGGTTTTTACCACTGTATTTTTCATTTGATTGTAAAAGTAGAAATGAAGTGCACAGAAATGTAGTGTTGGTCTGATGAGCAGGTTTGTAAATGTATGCATCCTATTTTTCTTTGCTATTTTATTTGCAGTAGCACCCATGGCTCCCATTTTTGTACCTGTTTGTGTTATGCTGCATCATGTAGCAACACACAGCAAAAAAGCTTGAAATAAGTCTGCTCTGATTTGTAATCAAGATCTTTGGCATGAAAGGTGACTGGTTTTCACTCTGAGCTGTGGAAGTGAACAGTTTTGTGTCTGTCTGTCTCTCAAGCATTGCAGGAAGACCTGCTTTTCTTGCTCAAAAGTATTAGAAATGGGGTTATTCTGCCAGACCAGGTTAATTTTTAAATAAATCAGTTGCCATTTCAGGATGCTGGTTTCAGGCTGTACTTGGATTTCAAACGTACACCAGCCAGTGTCTGCTTTAGGCTGATCTGATTAGTTGTGGCCTACACTAAATACGCAGCAGCATTAACTGTCTGCAAGAAGAACTGAAGGAGGAAAGGGTGTGATTTACATGTGATAAGCCACACTGGGAGAGAGAGAGCAAAACTGCAGAAGTAGGATTTGAAGTAGATAATAATATCTGTACAATCAAAACCCAGAGTCAGGTCTCCCAAGTAAATTCTGTATACTAGCAGCTGGTCATTGCTTTCTTCTTGCTGATGTGAAATCTTGTTATACTTGGGGATGAATCTTTATTTCATTTTTTAAACTAAATTGGGGGTTCTCTTTTTTGACATTAGGGAGCAGAATTGAATTATTCTGAGAGAGTTTATATAGTTGCCAGCGGAGAGACTTCTCAACAGAAAAGTTTCTGCTGACTTCATTAGGAGCCATCAAATTCTCAGCCTCTGGGCTCGGGGAGCGAGATAAGCCACAAGCAGACACTGATGGAGAACTTGACCAAGTGGCAGTCGATATTGCTGTCACCAGGCTCGATGTAAAGTTATGGGGTGCGATCCCTGTCCTGGGACAGCTTCCCATTGGGGCCTGTAAACTGGGAGCCGCCTGTGGTCTGCCTGTTCAGCAGCACCATCGTTTCCAGGACACTCTGCTCCCTCAGTGCATGAGTTAACCTTTTTATGAAGCTTCTCTAAAAATAAAGTACTTCTGATCTAAGACACTTTGTGTCTTTTTAAGTTAATATATAGGGCAGTGAGCTGAAACTTATATAATGTATATATTAATAGCTAACACTGGATAGTTCTTTCCATCCCAAAGGATCCCAAAAGGCTGTAGGGTAAACACTCATCGGGGAACAGCTGCAAATCAAGGAAGGGAAGAATCAGTCAAATCGTAACTCGTGGTAAAATAAGACCAAGACGAAGGCATTTTGGGACTGAGGACAACATACTAATTTTGTATTTTTTAAAAAGTATTTATTTTATATGTGTGCAAGACAGAAAAGACGCATCGTGTGTATTTTAGTCTTGTCCACAAAATCCATATATATTTATATCATGGTATTCAATGTATTTACTTCATGAAAAGCAAGATCTTAGTTGATCCATGGAACCTTTGAACAAGAGTCTCCCGGGAGGGTAAATTTTTCAAACCTGAAGTTTAGACCATTAAGCCTGCAGGCCTTGCACATTACACGTTGAAAAATGCCATTCCTTCTTTGCTCTCCTCTGTGATTTTCATAAGTATGCATGTTATTAGGGAAACTTAGACAAATGTTGATTGTATAAAGCAGACGGGCTCCTCAGGTTTTTCATGTTGCTGCTCAGATTAATTGCAGCAGCCCAAGCTACCTACTGAAATTGAGGATTTGCTTCGGGGGGCAATTGGGAGGGCAGGCTGGGGTGCTTTTGTACTGCAGTTCACCATTACCCTGACTTTCCGAGCACCATAGTAGAAGCATCTTGCATAAGGCATGTTAGAGTAACAAATTATGTGTAAGATGGTGGATAAGCAATGTTTTTTTGTTCTGTCTGTGCATCAAGATCTCCTCACATGTCTTTTCTTCTCTGCCCTCAGTGTAGCCCTTAAAATTTACATCAGAGAACATTACACAAGGTTTGCATTAGGAAAGGTCGGATATTTCTTCGCCAGCTACCATCTGGGTAATCTGTCTGATCCTTCCCCAGATTCTAATTTATCAATGATAGATTACATGAATTTCAAAGCTAGGCAGTAGCAGAGGGAGGTTTAGGGGTGGGAAAAATTTAAACATTATTGCATGCTATACATAGACTGGGTTTTGTAATATCAGAGAGAGAAGCAGAGGAGATTCTGCCAGTTAACCTAATAGCACAGCTGGTAAAACACTAGGGGGTCTGGGTTAAAACCTTAGCTAGGTCATTAGTTTCCATCTTCCCCAAAGCTATTCACATTGTGAAGAGAAGCAGTCACACAGATAAACAGTGAGGAGGCTGTGAGATAGATAGTAAAGCATAATAAGAAAATACTTTTAAAAAAAAATGAAACCAATCCAGCACTTCTCCTTAAACAGAACATGGATCCTTTTGTGAAAAGGAGAAATACCACAGTTATCTTTGCAGGAAGCCCAAATTTTGCTAAGGTGATGTTTCATATAGCACTTGTATGCTACTTCACACAAGCAAGGAAACGTCTTTTGGTGAATGGGTGTGAAGAAATGTGGCAGTTGTTCTGCAGATATTTGCAGGTGCCAGTGTGAAAATGTCCAGGTAGCATGCTGTTACTCTGGCCCAGAGAACTTTTGATGTTTTTAGTGGCACCCTGATGGACTTGGAGAAGACGACAGGGTTTTATGTGGGCTGAAGAAAGAGCTCAGTGTAGAAATTAGATACTTTTTTCATGGTTAATGGGGAAACAATAAAGAACTTTCTCCTAAAAACTCTTTGGGACTTTTTCAGAAAACAGACTGTGAGAAAGAAATGAGGTTTTAAAAATCTTTTTTTTTTTAGATTTTATATAAGTAAAAAACTTATTATCAAGATTATTAGCCTTCTTGTTAGAGGCTAAAGGATAAGCCTCTTAATTTCTCCTGTGTCGGTCATCTCAATACGTTTTTTTATGCTGCTACCCTTAGGTTGCCCAAGTTGCTTGTCAGCAGAAGTGTTCACTTGGTACCAGGGATATTGGCAAAGATCTGGTGTATTCAATACCTAAGTATGCCTAAGTCAGTGCTGCTGCTTAGGGCAGATCTAACGGGTTCATACCAGAACCATCCAAATACTGGTGCAGTGTTGCAATTTTGCTGTGCTAAATATGGTTCAGAATCTTGTTTGCCATCTGTTTGTGAAGGTGTTTTATTTATTTGATTTGTATTTCTTTTACCAGCCTATTAACTGGACAGGACTATTGAGAATTAGTATTTGCATCATCTAAGTGAGGTTTACACTGCAAGCTGATCTACTCATGCTCTCCAACCCATCACCCTGTAGTGTGTATTACTAAGTTGGGTGTTCCATGTATGACCAGCATAGGTTTCATATGTGCTGTCACCCATCCAGCTGGGCATATTTTAGTAAGGGCTGGCTTCTGGAAAGTGAGAATAAGAGCTGAGGAAAGTACTTTATCTTGAATGTAGAGAAATCTTGTGCCTGCTTGCTCTAGAGGCCAGTTTTCTTATGCCACCCCCATGGTTTCACTTGATTTTCTTGAGTTGTACCCTGGTACATGGGTTAGACCTTCCCCAGCTTCTTCATTGCTTCATACTGCGTTCCCCTACACACAGGTTTTTCCTTTACATGTAGTGGGATATGTATCTTTTCACATGTATTTTTTTAGCTCATTTGTAAGTAGATAATTCAATGCTATTTTTCTCTAATTATTTGATGATTAGTGATTGCATTCAATCTGCTTGTCTCTTTTCATGGTTTTCAGAGTAATAAGCCTGTCCAACTCCTTCTTTAGCCTCTGCCCTTGCACAAGAGAAACTTCCTTATTCCTTACTCAGAAGGGTTCCTCAGTTGTTTTGGTCCCATGCTCTGTCACTAAGCCTGCCTCTCTAGAAAGAGCGATAGCCTGAAGTATTTTTTCTTACATAAGTTCTTATTTTACAAAGTACCGTTGCAATCCGTATATTTCCTCATTTTTAATTTATCAAATGTGTAATTTAATGATGATCTGCTATCGCTGTAAACTCCAAAGTTTTCCTGAGCTTAAAATGAGTAAGTGTTCCACATGTTTTCAGGTCTAATTCATTCAGGAAAATCAATGCAGTCCTCCTGGCTAAATCAAAAGGGCTCTCATTGACCGCAGGTTAAGTGTGTGCCAGCAGACACTTGCTGTCCATCAGCTGATACGCAATAACTTCCTACTTTGGGGTCACCTCCTTTGTGTTTATGCTCTTGCTTTCTGGGAAAAGCTTTTTTCATATTCCAGTCAGTATCAAAAGAATCCATTTCAGATTTTACGGCAACACCCAGCACATTTGGTCAGTACTAAGGAGATTGCACTCAATGAACAGATGATTCTGTATTGGTCAGTGTACAAATCTAATTAAGACAAGCGTAGTGCATAATTTCATAAAGCTTTCATCATTTACTGTTGTTTATCTGTTTTGTGTATACTTATGCATAAGGGAAAAACAAGATTTTAAATGTTTTTACAAAGGCATCATAAATAGCATTAGCTATATGATGTATGTTACCGATGTTAGTACCATATAGGACAACAGAAGTTTCATTTTTGTCTTTCTCTTTTTCAAAGGAGCAGAAATACTTCTGTCATAAGCATTACCTATATTTTCCCTATATTATGCTAAAAAGATAGAAGAAAAATACACTGCTACCTGACCATTTTAAGCCCGGTTCTATTTGAACATGCAGACATATTTTATTAAAGTTACAGTGTGCTAATTGGTAATAATACGCTACTGTTTCATTTAGAACTAAAAAATGCAAAGATGACTCTATGGCTTTAAATTGTGTTTTAATAAAGACAGCCATTCTTGAGGTATATAAATGTAGTATAAAAAATAACTAAAAAGGAAGAGGATACTGCTGGCAGGCTCGCTTTATTCAGCTACTCCTGAAATAGCTTAGTTTGCCAAAATCTGTTCAAGTGTTTTTTCAGTAAGTAAGGTCTTCTTGTGATGGCAAGTAAAGCATCATCTCTGTCTCTTTTATCACTAGTATTAAGGGAAGGGAGTAGATTTTTCCACTGATGAGCATGTTGCCATTGCAGTTTTTAAAGTCTTAACTCATAGCTGTTTCTTAGTGATTTATTTAAAAGACAAAAAACCCCACCTTTTTGTCACAGAGGTTTTCATGTCAGATGCAGTCTGTTTAATCACGCCACCACGTTTACTCTAATGTAATCCTACTTCCTTTCTTTACAAAACCAAACTTTATCTTAGATCTAATTTTCTGGAAAGAAAATTTATTTCTCTTTGTATCGCTTATAAAATGAAGCTGAACACCAGGGGAAACGTGTGTGAATAAGGAAAAAGGAACGTATGCCAGCTGCTCCCTCTCATTTCTGGTAAGATTGCTAGAATAGATGTTGTTTTCTCTTTATGATGCAAGAATGTTAACATCTTGACCAGGAACCCCTTTTCTCTCTAAGACATCAGAGCTTCCTGTGAGTATTTGAAATGCTTCAAACTCATGCACTGATCTCTGGACTTTCACTGGGCTCTGACGGAGGTTGATGAGGATAGACTCTGCTTTGTGTTAGTGGAATCGAGATCACAGTAAGGACCTGACCTTACCTTCTTCTCCACATCACGTCTGTAGCTGAAGTGATGACTTGCTGTCTGGAAGGACGTTGGAGCATGTCCTATTTCAAGGCCGTGCTTCAACATACTGTACAGACAGTGATAGAAGATAATACGGCACAGAATTTCTTCCTGAATTTCAGGCTTCCTTTTCCTTAGTTCTTTACCTGTCCTGCTCAAGGGAACATAGCAAAGCCAACCTCATTTGAGAGGGATCTCACAGCCTCTGGGGTGATGAAACTCATGCCTTATGTCAAAAGCTGTTGAGTTTGTTCCGTTGCTGTTGTGTTAATCAACATCTCTGTAAACTAAGGCCTGAGCATGAGTTTGAGCAGTATCACAGTTATCTCTGCTGTTGGATTACTGGTGTGCCTCACGTTGTGGTTTTGGTTGATGCCGGTGAGCACTCCCTGAACCACAGCTGAGGGCATAGATGAGGCACGTGCACAGAAGTCATGCAGATAAGACTACTGGGATTGAGTGGGAAGGTTTAGCTGGACGTGGCGTGTGCCACACGCTTGCCGGAGCAGGGAATGATCCTGGCATGTTTTATTTATAACTATGCACATGGCCAGGCAGTCCACTCCACAGCATCAGAAATGGATGAGGAAAAGTTTCCTGAAGAAGAGGTCATTTGAGTGGAAACATTTATTTCAGTTATTACTCTGTTCCCTTCAGGAGCCCTTCTGACAGCAGCAGAGCTGGCTAAAACTGATGTTCTCCATGTTCTCCATTAGACATTAGTCCACGTTCTCCAGATTCAACAACCAGCAGTCCCTCTGCCTCACTACTGGAAATCACTGCAACCCAAAACAAACAATAGCTTTTCAATGTGTCATCCATCCTCGTGGTGTTAAGAGAAGTACTGCCGGCAATAATAACTGAGCTGAAAAACCTATATCACTAGCACAATGTTTGGAAAGTTATCTCGTATATATTAAAAGGCCCATGGTGAACAGAAAGCCTTCACTTCAGTGCCAGATAGAGGAGTAACTTTACTATCTTTATAATAAAAAACTTAGTGTGACCAGTACAAAATTTTTCATTTAAATGGATCCCACGAGTGTGATATCTATGGTGTATGTGCGTCGGGAATGCGAGCGTTTATTTCATACAGACATACGATTGTATTAGGTTTCTAAATTAGTTACAGCACTGTCGGCAGAAGGCATAGGCTTTGTAATAAGATTTGTGCACAGAGTGGAACCATTTTAAAAAATCAAGGGGTCTGTTTCAGAATAAAGCTAAGTGGAGAAGGTCATTCGAGCTTTGCTTTGCAGGAATGTGGTTTTCCAGCCAGTACAGACCCGTTTCCAAGTCACTGTTTTGCCCTCGGTTATTTGCAGTGCCGCATGTCAGAGCGCGTGGTCCAGCTTTCTCCAGAGCGGGTGCCAGGCTCTGACTTTGCAGTTCAGGTGTGACCAAATCCTTGCACAAGGATCAGGAAAACTGTGTTTTCTGCCAAACCTTGCAGTTGTTTTAGCACATTATGGGTTGAGCTGCTGGTAGCACAAAAGAACTGGACACGAGGGGGTGCAAGATATCTAAGCTCCTGGTTTTTCTCCTTATGAACTGTGGCATTGAGCTTCTTGTCTCTCTGACAGGTTTTAGTGGAAGGATAAGTGTGCTGTATAGCAGAGGTTTGTGGAGAGCTCAAAAACTGTTCACATGCATTTGGACTCAAATCCTGATCTCTGTTAAAAGTACACACCATTTTTCATTTCTACAGCTCAGATACTGTCCCCTTCCATATAGAGCACTTTGTCACCAGTGTACAAACAGGCGGGAAGGTTGTTCACTCAGTGTCACCTACCCTGTCACTAACAGCAGTGCTAGGGTGAGAAACTTACTCTTTCGAGTTCAGGAAGTGCTTGTCGGGGCTGTGGTACCCACAGAGAGACCTCTGAGCCACCTGCTGTCCCCTGTGGCTGCAGGGCTCAGTGGTCACAGGAGCCACAGCACCTTGATGTTTCCAGTTACAGGTTGGAGCATGTGTCTGTATGTATCTCAGAAAAAATTACCTGTCTTCATTAATCAGGCGCTGAGCGTTTGGTCCGTGTAATGTTTGAAGCTAATGAGTGGAAGGACACACTGTCTCTTTGGGGGATCATCCCTCTGCCACCTCTCCCCTCTCCTGTCACCCGCTTCTGTCTCTCTTCACAACTTGTCTTTTCCCTCCTCTCTCCTTTTCTCATTTTTTAATTTTTCTGATCTTCCCTTCAGCAGTTTCCAGTTGTCCACTCACTGTCAGGACTTCACTCTTACCTTTCCTCTTTCCTCCCTCTTGTAAGGAGAGGTGCAATTACTGCTGCCAGGCCTGGTGTTTCATGGCTTTCAACTTGATGCTCCCTCCCCACATGCACGCCACTAAAATTAACAGAGGGAAATGGAAATGGGCACCTTTCATAAATAAAGCTTCAGCAATCTGTGGCCTCAAAGCGCGGTCGCCTGGACTAGTTGGAGGACGGGCCGAAATGCCGATGTGCTGGTGCGCGTTCGCCCACTGGGCAGCGACACGCCATGTCTCTTGCCTCACCAGGTGCGGTGAGCAAACGCTGTCCTTCAGGACGTTTTGCCTCGCAGAGAAACGGGAAGATGGGATTTTAATATGCAAGCAGAACAGAAAAGAAGGCGGATTTCCTCCAGATATAAGAAAATAACCTTGCCATCTCTTTGGCACATCCTCTTCAGCGCTGAAAGCAGCACTAAAACCTTTCAGGGTAAAACATTAGAAAGCCAGCATCCCTGCATAGACATTTCAGGGGCAGGATTGCAGGACCTTTCCCAGTTCATGAAAGCTTAAAAAACTCACCACAAAACTCTCTTCTTCTCCCATTTAGTAGGCTTTTGGTTCTGTTCCTTCATGTGAAGTTTCTAGATTTCAGCATTTCACTAGGTCTCTTGCTGTAGCTTTTGAACCTTAATTTAAACTGGGATTCATTTATATACTTACAACAGGTAAAAAGGAAATAGTGCAATACAGGTGTACTGGGGATAGACCAGAAGAAGGACCTAGAGCAGAAACACACACCAGAACAACATTACTATTTTTTTGTATTTTGACTGGTATGACTCCTCTTCTCACAAAGGGAAATTTAAGCTCCTGAGAGTCTGTGGGCAGTAGAGGAGTATTTACAGTGGTTTTCTATATGCTGAAGTTAACGCATTTTGGTAGCAACATATAATTTTGGAAGTTATGATACTCCCACCATAAGTCGTCAGGCAAATTGCCTACTGCTTATTAAGTAATGCAGATAATTGCCTTTAGGTTTTTTCCTTAAAGATTGTTTTAGGTTTAAAATCAGCAGCCATTTGTAATGTAAGCAGGACTGCCCTGTCTTTCTTTTACAAGTAAAAATTCTTGAGCCTTGTGTACAGATTTTGGTTGTTGAGACAGCTTTGCTGACTCTGAGATGTGTTTGTTTCTGTTCATATAAAAATAGCAGTTTTCTGGGCCTCTTTAATCTGAAAATAACTAAAGAGGGTTGGGTTTTTTAGTATCAAAGATTTCTTAAAAAAGAACAGTTACGTGAATATTAATTTTTGCTTTGGTGCTTTTTTCCCTTTAGGTTTTATGGCAGGCATACAGAGGAACCCCCAAATGTCACAGTATGGACCTCAGCAAACTGGACCTTCCATGTCACCACACCCCTCACCTGGAGGCCAAGTGCATCCCGGCATTGGTAGCTTTCAGCAGAGTAATTCAAGTGGTACTTATGGGCCTCAGATGAGCCAGTATGGACCACAAGGTAAAATGCCTGCTGGTAATACTATATGATAATTTTTTTATATGTATTCGTAAAAAAAAAATATATATATATATAGTATATGTAGGTGGGTATGTGATTTCTTAAACAAACAACAACAACAAAAAAAACCCCACAAAAGATACACAACACGCTCCCCCAAAAAACTAAACCAACCAACCTGTTCTCCAGAGTTATAGCTGCATCTTGTAGAAGAAGCTGCTACTGTTATTAGCACAGCTCTCTGTATAAAAATAGTGATCTCAAATTGGGCAAGGAAATGATGAATCTGTTGCATTGCCAGGGCCATTGTTCAGGAGCCCAAGAATGTCATCTCTGCGACAAGGCCGCGTTTGACCAAGCATGGAATAAGGGTCACAACACCAATCCCAAAATAGGACTTCTTTTTTTAGATGGAATCCCAAGGCCAATCTGAAATTGCGTGGTGACTGTGAGGGTTAAAGTCTTCTAATGAGCATAATAATGCCGTGGCTACTGTGGGAATATAATATTGAGCTCTAATGCATACGATTTATGAATCTTAACTAACCCTTCAGACTGAGAGAGATGTTTCCTTTTATTTTGCTTGTTTGACAGAATTGTTGGAGGACTAAAACAAAAACAGAATACACAGTTTCTGCCCCTGGACAACCTTGAACTTGTCTATTGTTTTGCCTTTAATGGATAACCTTTATAAAGTATGCATCTGTTTAGGGGTTTAATGAAGTTGAAGTCAAGCCACAGAATATATAAGGGGCAGTATTTTCTTCTTCAGAGGTACATAAAGAAGCTTTTCTATTTCAGCACTTCCTCCTATTGCTTTCTTGCTTAAAATCCTCAAAAAGGACTGGAGCCAGCGATGGGAAATTCTGTAGGGGCTCGGTGGCTCACCCGTGCTAGCAAGGACGGTTATTTTAGTCCTGGGAGTTTCTGAGAACCAGCTCTGATGTTTGTTTGCAGGGAGCCGTGCTGCCCTGCGCAGCGTTCCTCTCTGTTTCATCTCTGTTGTAACGTTCTGAGCGCGGGGCTACAAGCCAAGATTTCCCAGTTTCTAATTTTGGCTCTGCCTTCTACACCATCTTTCAACTTAGGCAAGTAGATTCATTTCTCTGCTTCGCTTTCCTTAACTGTAAAATGGGGCTAGTAATGCCTTGTAGCCATGTGTGAAGATTAATTACCTAACTCCAGTTGACTGGTGCTTTCCTTTTATTTGGAAAGCATTTTGTGGCCATAAAATGCTGTCCAAGTGCTTATTTTTATCTACACAGTGAGCAACTAGCTTAACTGGTAAAAATCCAGTGGATTTATGATGTGCTATCCTGACTTCCAGCTGTACCGCTGCTGCTGAGATTCCGAACCATGGGAATAGTGGGTGTCAAGTGCAGTAAAACATTAGCCATCCACGCTGATTGAATGGAAGGGGTTTTGTACTAAATCAATGCATTTAAGTAACACACCGAATACTACTTTCTTTTTTGCTTGAGTTCAGCAGTTCTTTTCCTCCCTCTGTAGATGAAAGTGCCTATGTAATGATTTTATGGGTCGCGGTCAGGAAGAAACGGCTATTAAAAAGTGAACTTGAGGGGCAGGAAGAAAATGAGCATCATTGTCATTAGCAGGCCATTTCAGAAGGGTCTGGTGAACAGTGTGATGGATGACAAGCGTGTTCTTCTGCCAGCTCTTGGAGAGTACCGGTGATCCTGTGCACCGGTCATTGTAAAATTAGGGCCCTGCAGACTTTCAGCTCTACAGGTAATGATTAGAGCAGAAAAATACAAAGTTTTCACCAGGCTAATGTGACCATTAATAAAATCTGGGAATGAAGGTGGTGGTATTTCAACGTCATGTATTTACCTGGATTTAAGTTTTTAATAGCATTTTTCATTTTTAATGAAAGTAATCTGTAATTGCAACTCTTAACATACCCTCTTACAAAGCACAGTTACATGCCAGCAATGATGAATACATAATAATGTTACCTCATTTGTCTTTTATTGCCAAAATAACAAATATATTAAAAATTACCTGAGTTGCAGCCGAGTTCTTAAAATATTAAGCTAAAATAATTCTCAAGGTTTTTATTTGCTTTCTGTGTTTTGTTCACATAGGTTCTTCCTTCAGAATATTGCTAAGCATAGGCTGAGTTTGACAGGACTAGTTGTATTTTTGTATATGCATCAAAGCGTTCTGTGACATTAAGCTTTTAGTCTGAATGCTAGATTTCACTGTGCTGTCCTGAAAACCTTTGCTCAACGCTAGCGCCCTTTCTCTGCAGTGGAATTGCTCACCGTAGTAAAGACTACACCAGTAAGTTCCCCAGTTCATGAGAGCAGAATGATCCATTTCATGTGTATGGTTGATTTATTTGGATTCCATGTGTTTACATGACACTTAGATCTATAATAAGAGCAAAGAATATTTTCCCAGGAAGCAGTTCTGTACTGGGGACATAGTCTGATCCTGTGAAACCATTTCCCACAAAAATAAAAAATGGCTTTGGCTGCACAGTTCTGTGTGTCTGTGATACAACACAGGAGCACGCAATACAGAACATTAGTTTTAATTTTGTATTAAATCCCAGCACTTTCCTGTCCCCAAGAATAAAATAACGAAAAAGCAGAGCGAGAATGGAAGTTGTTACTGAAAGGAACAGTCTCTCTGGTTTGTATTTGGACAACATCTAGCTCGAGGGCTAATGAAGCTCTGGTCTATGACCCGAGCATCAAACTGCTGCCACAGCAAAATGTCCCTTAAGTGCACTCTGGAGAGCAGTCGGATGCTGTCATCAGTTGGGTCTTTTAAGACTGAGGCAGAGAAAAATTTTCCTGTGGATCAGTAAAACGTGTCAGAAATGCATCCCGTCTCCCTTACTTTTCCTACTCAAATCAGCAGTAAAACGGTTCTGTTTGGGTATAAGTATAAGAAAGCAAGAAACCGCTGCTGAATATACAACCCCAGAACTTCACAGTAAGTTAAACCCCTTTTTGTTTGAGGTAAAGTCATATGAATTAAGTATTTGTGCTTTTGTAACCTTTAATGTTGGACTCATTTCACAAAAGCACTTTGGTGTCTAGCTCCCACTGATTTTAATCCTGGATTTTAATTAAAGTGGTAGCATCTTAAGGATGAAATGCCCTAAGTATCTCAAGAGTCTAGACCTCTGAATCCAGCCCCACATGTGCAACAGCCTGTGGAGTTAAGACTTAAATATCAACTGCATCTACTGAAGTCCCCTAGGTAAAATAGTTTCAGAGAAATTCAGAAAAATACAGCTGAATCGTCTGTGCAAGAAAAACTTGATGGTTAAGTGCACGTGAAAAAAAATCTGCTATTATTTGGAGATACTATTTTTAATATTGTGAATCTGACCTGTGCCTCTGAAGCAGAGAGCAAAACAGGTAGTTCTCATTTTTCCGTCTTTTCAGCTTGCCTAGAAATGGCAAAATGTCAGAGCACTTTGTTCAGCAAACCTGGACAAGGTGGACCAGAGTTTAGCAGTAAACGTGAACATCTGTCTTTGGCAGGTTGTTCATAGGCTTTTTTATGTTTTGTCTTCATGACACTTTTTTCTTTATATTCTTGATTCCAGTCACTGCTTTGGTTTTTCTTGTGCACTTGAGATGCTGTCTCTCTGGGTGCAATTCTGCTCTGCCGAGGGGGAGTTGGAATCACAAATCCCTGGGATAGGGAGGGGAGGAGTTTTTCAGTAGCGTTGTACAGCTGCTGTTGCCAGGCTTGTACCCTCTTGAAAAGTGTGGGCTCTTGGACTTGGCTGCCTGACACGTCCAGCTGATGTGGGCTGGCCTAGCATCTGCTGCATTCATTGTGTTTAATGCTGCATCCATCTGTTTTCTGTCAAAGCCACTGCCAACAAATTACTAATCTATTAGAGAAACATGAAAATAAGATTGCACTCCTCATTCCTGGCAATTCCTCTTGTATTTTGTTTGGCTTTTGTTTTGCCTTTTTTTTCGTGTGGTCTGGGAAAGGTATAAGAATAGCTAGTACTTGAGGTATTGAGGAAATGCTTAGGGGAAAAAAAACATGGAAAAAAACATTGAAACTTGTTTTCCTGACTGAAAAGATACCACTTCCCTGTGCTCTTGGATGTGTATCCCTGGAGATGAATGATTAGGAGCTATTTTAACTGAGCCACATATTTTTATGGAGAAGATTCCACTGTTTTTTCTGTGTTGTGTTTACACTGGAGAAGCCAAAGCACGAAAGAAGAGATTTTTTTGTCCCAATTCAAAATAGCATCAAAACAGCAATAGTGTTTAGCATTGGTGTTTGCTCCTCCATTTGCTTTGTAGACCCTAACTGACAAAACAAATTGTCTTTATGTAAATTGGACTGACAGTAGCTCCCAGTGATTATGGATATCAGGTCTGCTAGTCTAGGGAGGGAATTTGCTTCACTTTGGAAAGCGGTGTTACTAATAGTGTGTACATAAAATGTGTTAGCTGGCTGTGAGTAATCTTTGAGTGCACACCTACACCATCGTGCTGTGTTACATCTTTCTTACACAAAACAACTGGAAAACCAGAGCAGCATCCGGGTCATGTGTTACACCTTTATCACAGAGCAGAGCAGCTTGAAACTGGTGAACCCTTCAGTCTGTGGTCACCTGTGTTCAATCAGAAGTGTGACATGAGCAGGTCTCAGTAACCAAAACTCTGGCTAGGGATGATGAACAGAAAAGAGTCAGAGGAGGAGAAGTGGCAGGGCAGTCTGAAGTCAGCATAAAGCTGAATCTGGAGGCTTTCATCTGTCTGGAACCACATCTTGGGGATCTTTCTGTAAAGACTCCCAGGCAGAAACATGGTTTCTAAAACAGAGCCGAATTGTTGCTCCATTTCCTTGGGAAGTGTCGGTCTCATGCGTTCTTGCTGAGGAGAACTCGTAGCAGAGTGAGTCAGCTACCAGGTGGGGCAGAGGGGAGGATTAGCCAAAGCACAGCAGCAGGAGCATATGAATTAATTATGTGTGCATTCAAATGATGGATGAATATATTTATTTTAAATATAAACAGGAGTTGCATGCCACCGACTCCTCCGCCTGGTAGCTGAGGCCTGAGGAGGGACATGGCTGATCTCCATGTTCAGAGGAAGAGTCCAAGGGCTGCTGCCTTTGAACGAGCGTGGGAATATCGGAGAGTACTCAGGAAACTCTGCTCTGCAGCATCCCGCAGGGAGGGAACGGGTCATGTTTCCACTAATCTGGATGAGATGGAAATAAAGACAAGTCAAAACTGATGACTGAAGTAGTGTAATATGATCCATTTCCTCAAATAATTTTCTATCGTATCTTTACCTTCTTTTTCCCCCTCTTTCTCATGCTTCTTGCATTTGTTTCTGTAACACTGACTGCTGTACAGTTGGCCTTTTCTTGAGCTTTCAAGATGACAGGAAGATCTGCACTCAAATGAGTTAAGCTGCTGCAAGCAGAGCAGTTTGTTCCAGTGACAACGTAGATTGGGGTCAGCCAGGTTTTCACGCCATCCTTCATAAGGCATCTGTTTATATTAGCTTAGCATCTTTGTACTATTGCTGATTACTCTTGTTTTCCCAGAGGAGGTGTGCTGTAAGCTACCACCCCTTCTGCTGCTGCAGCCAAACTTTGAACTTACCAGGAAGGCAGGGTAGTGCAGGAGGGAGCCCAGCAGCCATCCTCACTGGTCCATGCCAGAGCATCTCTTAACACAAATAGGCCCAACAGTTAGCAGCAAGGAGCCGGTGAGAATAGCCTGTTGCTGAAATTGCAGAAACATGTAGAAATGAAAACATGAAATTACTAAAATAGGATTCTCCCTTGAGCTTATGTCATGGGTTTCTTACATGCCACGTATCTCTTTACTGCATAAGGCAGTTTTGTACTGCGTGCTGTGTTGTTAACCGTCTGGAGGCTGCACTTTTCTGCATTGTCTGTTATCCCATGACATATATTAGGCAGAAAATGTTTGAGGGTACATGAAAACCAGGTTCATAGGATCATTCAGGTTGCAAGGGTTCTCAGGAGTTGTTCTTGGCTGACCTTGTATTCAAATCGGGGTGAGATACAACATCAGAGCAGGTTACTCATGGCTTTATCCAACTGGGTCTTGAAAACCTCCAAGGAAGGAGTCTGCCCAACCTCTCTGGACAGTTTGTTCCACTGCTTGTCTGTCCTCATGGTGAAAAAGTTGTTGCGACTTTAAAGGCCAGCATGGTTCACTTTAGTTCACATGTGTAAAATACTTGCTCGGGAGTTTAATGTTTTTCTCTGTGCTTTTTATCATTTTACTCAGGAAACTACTCCAGACCACCGACGTACAGTGGAGTGCCCAATACAAGTTACAGTGGCCCAGGACCCGGCATGGGTATAAATGCCAACAGTCAGATGCATGGCCAGGGGCCAAGCCAGCCTTGCGGTACCATGCCCCTGGGGCGGATGCCATCCGCTGGGATGCAGAGCAGACCATTTCCTGGAAACATGAGCAGCATGACCCCCAATTCTCCTGGCATGTCTCAGCAGGGAGGCCCCGGGATGGGCCCACCCATGCCAAGTGTGAACCGTAAGGCACAGGAGGCGGCTGCTGCAGTGATGCAGGCTGCTGCAAACTCCGCTCAGACCAGGTATGTGTCCAGGTGGAAGGAGTTTAAATGAGTCGGAATGTTTTTCTTGTCATTTCTGAAGTAACAGCTCTGTATAGGTGTATGTATATGCATTTATATATGTTCTGTTTGTGCCCTTATCTCTGAGAGGAGAAGGCGCGTGGGAAGAATACTTTTCCTTAAATGTAAAAGGAAAGCGTGCTATCATATGTTTGACTTATCCTCTCAAAAAGCAGCTGTGACAGTGGAGATGACAGCCACTTCCAGTTTGGTTCTTGGTGCTGTAGGCTTTAGGAAAACCCACAGGGTTGCAATGACATTCAGAGTTGAAAACAAACCCTCTGGAACTTAAAATTAATTAGCTGGATATATATTTTTTTTATCTCTGGTAGAGCAGGGGCCAAAATGTCCTTGGCAGCTTGCCCCTGCCAGAGAGTAAGCTCGCTCATGAAGCTGCCCATCAACTCTTGCATGTACTGCCCATGCTGCGAGCAGCAGCGCTGAGCCCAGTTCTCTTCTATGGGATGTTCTCATTCCTGTGGAAAGAGGAGGACAGACTGAGGGAAGCAGCTGGAGGGGGAAGCCAGGAGGAGGCATAAAAGCCATCTGTAGTTATCTGGAGTTGATAACTGCCACTTGTGCATCCCTGAGAGAGAACCTGCGAACAGGATTGTAGAGGCTGGAGCCATCATCTGTCGGCTTGTCTCTCCATCAGGCAGCGTAACGGCATGTTGCCATTTGTGCAGGGATTTTAGCAAAGGCACTTTTCTTTCCATGATTATTCTTAAGATGCCAGAATACTTGCAATGAAATCATATTTTCTGGGAAATTTTTCAGATGAAGTAATTTCCACGTTTCCCTGGACTCAAATAACTGCTGGTGTATTTATTATCTTTTTCTGTTACAAGAAGTTCCATTGCATTCGAGAATTACACTGTTCTGGTAAGCATGTTTACGTGTGGGTCTGTATTAAGCATCTTGCATTCATTTATGCATATACACAGGTGCACATACACGCATACAGGTATTTATCATTCGAGGCTGGTGTTTGTGGACACGAGAGTTGCTCTGATTCCAAGACCCGTTGTAAAACTGGAAATAAGAAGCTAATGTGTCCTTGTATCTGTTGTATTTTTGTTTCAGGAGTTTGGAAGGCAGGTGGCTTCTGGTGATAAGCAGTAGCAAACTTCTAAAACAGCAACAGTAAATTTAGTGTACTTCATGTTCTTGCTCAGTAAAATAGGACCACACTCCCTTAAAGCAGACCATACCTCAGCAGATATCTGTAAACGAGCAGTCTCTCGCTTGTGTTGGTTGTTTTAACAGACCTGTCTAGTAGGATTTACAGAAGTGCTTCTGTCTGTCTGGTTTAGGCTATAAGCTGATAGGTCAGGCAGGAAGGAATAAATGGGGCATCACTGCAGCTGCAGGAACACTTTATAGTCATGTAATGAAAGGAAAAGCTCACGTTTGTTCGTCTTTACAGCAAGAAAAAAGACTTTTTGTTAAGCAGAAAGTATTTGGTTGTGATTCAACTTACACTTTGGGCATAGCATGTGGTGTTTGATCAAAAACTAGGTTAAACGATTACCACTCCTATCTCACACCTTCCTCCCAAGTCAGTTTCGTAAAACTGCTTTTGGTCTCTAGGTTTGCTTGGGCAAAACTGCACCTTTTCAGAGCACTTTTTCAGACCCAGCACCTGTGGAAGGGCTGAGCAGTCATCAAATCTCCTCTATTGCAAACACTGGCAAAAGGGCTGTTTATAAACTGCAAATTGACCGAAACCTGTCACACCTCTCTGAAGCCAGGGGCTTGCAAGCACACAGTTTTCCTCTTTGATCTCAACTCAGCCGTAGGGGAAAAAGCGTAATGGCTTTTGGCTGTTGCTGCGAGTCCTCCATACTTGCACATGGAAGGAATATACTTGAGAGTGATTCGTGTTTGTGATACAGGGCAGATCCAGAGAGGCTGCTCTTTTGTTCTGCTTTAGGCCACCCTACATTAGGTAGCCTGCCTATCCCAGCCAGTCTGGGGCTGGCAGACGCCTCATGTTTTCTTCACAGCACCCAAACTATGGCAACGCTCAGGCTCCCTTCATGCACCAGCCTGACCAGTACGGGTCGGTAGCAATGTAAACTGGACTTGCTGTGAGACCTTGGCAGGTTTTTTTTAATGTTTGTGAACATGCCATCTGGCTGCTGAAGGAGTATAAAAATCATGCGAAAGATACACAAATACTGGCATCATAGAGAGGATTTTAGTTTTTTGTTTTCTTTTTACTAAAGCCACTGTGACAGTATGATTAAAATCTGCATGTCACTCGCTCTCACACCTGCATGGCTTTTGGCATGGCTCTGTCTCCTTGGGCCTGAGAGGGAACTGAAAAACCTCATCACTGAGAAGGAATGAGATTCCTCCTCCTCCTGATCCAGGCGTCGTCTTTTCCCCTCATTTTGGGTATTCTTGTCTCACAGTGGTGCTGTGCAACCCTATTTTCTTGACTTGGTGGTGGTATTATCACTGCTGCCTGGGCAGTCAGCTGCAACCCCCAGAGTATGATCCCTTTCTGAGAGGTGGTGTGCTGCAGGAGTGATGACAGGGTTTCTTAATGGGATTTCCAATAAAGTTTTATTACACTCTGAGCGTGCGTGCATTTGAAAATTTTCAGTTAGTCACTAGAACAATTTTTAGGAGCAATATCCAGTGGAAAACGTTCACCTGAAATGCAGCTACTCTTCTCACTGGAGTCCTTCACACTGTGATTTCTGTAAGCATATTATAAATTAAAGCACTGGGAGGAAATATCTACACTGGCTCTAGCCTGTTGCTTCCTTACAACCAAGTCCAGCTTCACCCGAGATTCACGTTTCATGGAGTTCCCTGCCACCATGTTATTTCAGTTGTTACCTCCATAGGAAATCTGAAATACCCAAATTACTACTGCCTCCATGGTTATTAACAAGTATTAATTACCAGTTTTCTGTAGCTACTTTTGTTTGGTTGTTTTTTCCTTAATAACATCATTCATATACGTGCATATGGAAAAGTACAAAGCAAAACAAAAAAGCAGAACACGAGCCTACTGGTTCTCCTGTTCAAAAAGCAAAAAGTAGTGAAATGGGAGAGCACTCACACTATACTGCTTTGTCTAACTGGAAAGACATCTACTGTTATATGCCAAAGTGCATGAATAGTGTCTGGCCTTTTTCTTTGAATGTCTTTGAGTTTTTAAGATTCAGCTGTGGGGTTCAGAAACTATTGGATTTTAGTACTATAAAACACACCCCTCTATGTAGAACTAAGAAGAAAATGAAATGGTTGTGTCAGAGTCATGGTTACACAGCAGTATTTCTGTACAAGTTGGTTGCGATCTCCTTCAAGGTCAACTTGTTGAATCAGTAGCCAAGTATCATAGGGGAGTGAAATTTATCTTCAGCTGTTAATCCACAGGATCTATCCGTTACCAGCTCAGGAGTCTCATTTAGACATAGCTGGTTTGCCTCTGCCTTGCCAAGCCACACTAAGCAGCTGTGTAAAATGAATTTAAATGGCGTGCATCAGAATAACATCACTTCCACTGGGGCAGAAAATCAGTGTTCGTTAACCAGGGCTGGATGATCAAGATCTGAGTGTCAGCCAGTTATACCTAGGTATCATCCTCAGTGCAGGCCACCACCCTTTTAATTAGAGAAGATACAATCATATAAACAGAAGTGATGGCTGTGGAAGATACTAGGTTTATGCCATTTGAATTAGTCTTTGATCTCACCTTGAGGCCTGCTCTGTGTTAAGCCTAGATTAATTTCTACAGCTACATAATACCTTCTCTGTAACCTAAAATCTTACGATGTGCTAGTCTGTCTTGCACATGGAGGCTAGTGTTTCCCAAATGATACCTAACATGTCAGGCTGAAGAGAAGAAAGGTGTTTTTAAGACCTCTCAATTGAACTGTCAGTGTCTGTGATTTCACGCTACCCAGGATGTTTAAGCTTGGTCTGGGTAACAGTTTACAGCAGGCAATGCTAAGTAACTCTGTAATACCATGTATAGTAATTCTCCTTATTTTCAGGAAGACAATGTGAAGGAACTGCAAAACAGTGCTTTCTTTTTTCTATCTGTCTTAGTCTCAGCACAGCCATTGACTGGTAAGGGCTGTATGTTGAAGACCAATTATATGCACTGAACTCCAAGGAAAGACTTTTCATAACTTAGGTTGGCATTGGCTGAGACCCCAAGATCTGGTTCTGCTGCTGGAGGTTATAAACCAGCAGAGGCCTCTGAGGACCAGGTCGCTCCAAAAAATAAAGTCTTTTATCTCACTGTAGTTCTTTCAGCCATGTATGTATTTATAGTGATAGGTAAGTATTTGTGTGTGCAGACCTGCCACACAGTAAGCCTTCAGTAAAAGCAAACAATTTTAAGCAAATGAAATAGCTTTTTCCCTGTTGATGTGAAAGGCAGCAAATTTAACCAGTATTTTCTAGTGCCAGATGAATTTGAGTTCCTCTGTTTGTAGGTGCCCAACTTGAAACTTTTCAAGACTTACGTGCTCATCATCTGTGAGCTTTTGTTTCCCACCGTAAGTGCCCAGTACACACTTGAAAATTGATTATTAGGTTGACGTCTGAAGCCAACAGATGTTTTTGGAGCTGGATGCTTGCCATCACCATTTTCGGCATCTCTTGCGCTAGCAGTGAGTGTCAGTTTGAGCATGTCTTCTCAGCAGTTGAAGGTGTCACTGTAGTATATGGAAAAGGTAAAAATGTAGTTGTGAAATAGCTGGCTTATGTACTGCTGGCAGTGCAGCCTTAGGAAGGTGTAATTCAGTGCTAGCTGGCTGTAAAATACACATCCAACTGGTTGCTAAAATGAGCATCTTGCTGGTGCAACTACAGTTATCAATACCTGAACTAATTACTATAAAACGAGTTTTGATGTGCCTACGCGAGGAGCAATCCTATCTTTGAAGGCAGGGTCTTTGACCTCAGTGTACTGTACCTTAATATGATTCTTGGGATTGCATGTTGCAATTTTGTAAATTAAAGCCATTTTTGAAAATAGATTGAATTAATTTAGAATCCAGTGTCATTGATTTCAGAGGAGACACTTCAGACATAGTTAAACTGAGGAATTGGCATCCAGCTTAGCTATTTGCAACCTCTGGCCATTTTAAATCCTGGTCGTTGGGTTGCAAAATTGAGGTGGATATTTACATCATCGTCCACTGCTCCCCATGCCACCTGAGAAACGATGTTCAGTCTCAATAGGAATGTGTGGTGTTGCATGACTTTGACATACTTCTAGGCACTCCAGAATGTGGTTCTGGTCTGAACTGCTTAGCAACTGGTTAGACACAACAGCCTTATCACGGTGAGGTCGGAAGAATTTAGGTAAGTTTTCATTCAGCCCTAAAACTGATCTGTAAAACCTGCACTGATGGAAGAGAATTCCTGTTTTACAGAGAAGCAGTTACCATTAGTGTAAATGAGTTTAAAATGTGCGTTCTGTATGACTTCTTAGTCTGCATGTGTGCATACATGCACATGCATGCTTGCACTCATATGGACATATAACCTTCCATCAGCATCTCTCTTCTGCTATGTATGCATAATTCGTACTCCGTGTCACTGGTGCCAGCGAAGCACTTTTTCCGTATTATTTTCTCCAAACAGTAGGGTAATGCAGCAATGCTGATGGACTAGAAGGTATTGGTGAGGAAAAATAGTAATGGACATGGTGCATTAAAACGTCAAAAGGAAAAAGAAGGAGGCGGAAATAGGGAATAAATTTTTTAAAAAGAATAATTATATAAATAAAAACCAGAACTCTCTTGCATGTTTTACATCCTAGAGGCTGTCAACTTCTTTGCAATACTTTCCAGTCTGCCCTTTTTCCTCTTGAAACTTGGGTTTAAAATCGTAATTGTGATTTGCAAAGCTGCGGTTATGTTGCAGGAAGACTTGAAGTGCTAAGGTTAAACTTAGCGGTCTCTAATCCCTGGAGAGAGTATGTATTTTCCATTGTTTTCCCTTTTCCCCTTAAGCTTGGAGTTGCTGTTCTTCTCTGCTGGGAAGTGCAGTGGAGTGCAGGAAGGTTAAGTACTCATTCAAGTTTCTTTGCTTATTCAAACCAGGCTACTTCTAGATGAAAGACTGCCAACTGTGAAATCCCCAAAGTAAACTAGGCTACGATAGGGCTGGTAGCCATAATTGGAGCCAGTGCCAGTACCTTATCTGTTGCCTTTGAAATAAGCCCCTAGCAGAAAGGCTCTTTCTGCTGGGTCTTTTATTTAACATTGTCACAGGGAAGGAGCTGCTCCTGTTCAAATTCAGGCCACTCACAATTCTCCAGTCTCAAGGTGTCGGTGGTTTCCCCTCTACCCCAAATGCTCCCATTATTTGCATTTCCTTTAGGGATCCTGATGGATCACCCTGAAATGAGCCCCACTTCGCTTTCTCTTAAGCGCTGTTTGAATATCCAGGCAGTACATTTCAGTCCATGAGACTACATTTGGCTTCCAAAATAAAAAAAACCCAACAAACTTTCATGTATAGTTTCAGCTGGATGACTTGGTGTTGCTTCTTGGCCTAAATGAGTGTAGGGTGTTTCTGTGTGTTTCTGGGCTTGCTCCACCTGAGGCTGGGGGTGTTTTGGTAACAGGTGGAATATCTTCACTCTGCACCAAATTTTGGTGTGACTTGAGGGGTTAAAGTCCAAGTATTGATGCTTGCTGTAACTGTAATTTCTAAGGGAGCTATTAACTAGTATTGACATATTTTTCTTCAAAAGGACCCATGCTTCTTCCCTCTTCATGAGAAATAGTCATTTATATCAAGCTGATTTTTTTATTCTTTCTTTTTTTGAAAGGGCGCTTCCTTTCCTCATGTTGCTTTTCAAAGCGGAACCATAGATTGCTTTTTTTCTACAATGTATTAGGAGGAGTGAAGTACACTTAGCTTATATGTATTTGTTATAGTAAAGGAAGAGCTGGAAATAACACTTCTGTGATTTTTTTTTTTTAATGGCAGTGCATTTTTGTAGATCAGCTCAAAAATGCTGATAAAATCATGTCAGGAATGGAAGAACCTTTACATGCTGAGCTAACCAAAGCCATTTCTTGTGGGAGACTAAGAGAAATATATTTTTATCTGGAATTTTGTTTTACTAAAAGGTAAATCCATCATTTTGGAGCCCTGGATGTCACCAAGCTGCAGAGCTGGTGCAGGCAACCAGTGATTCGGGGAGGCATTTTTTTCTTTTCTGGTTACTCATCAATCAAGTAGACTGCTGTGTGCTGTTCATGCCATTAGAGATTAACCACAGATTGCAGGAGTCCTACTCCTTCCCTTCGTCAGAGAGTAACCATTCTTAAATTGTGGAAGCAGGAGTAGGGTAGTTTTCAGAGTCATGAATGAGAATTTTCTTTCATCTTAGAGACACTTCTAATTCAATTATTATTGTGTTAGTATTGTTTTTTGCTTGATTTGGTTATTTAGGAGGGCTGTTGCCCTCTATAGAAGTACTAACTGTTTTTAAACAAAATTTCAGTATAGGACTCTGTGTGGTTTATTAACATTCTACCTCAGAGTCAGATGTTACATTGAAATTCTGTACCTGAAAAGGTGATCTTTAGGGCATTAAGATGAAGTTTTTCATTAATTGTTATTGTATAGAACTAAAGAATATTAAGGACTCTTTCTTGGGTGGCAAGAAGTTACTCAGATGAGAAAACAGGATTTTCACACTGTCTATATTTTGCCTATTAGCCAAAAGATGTACTAGTTTAAATCACAGCACTAGTCAGAAAAAAAAACAACACACCAAAACAACAACCCATAACCACCCAAAAAAACCCAAACCAGGAGAATAGCCATCTGTTTCATAGGCCTTATGAAGAAAGGTAATTCTGGGTCTGCTCTGTGTGGTTTGGCACATACGTTGTGCGAGTACAAGACTGTGATTGAGCAGCCTAAGATTTTTGTGACAGAAAGAGAGAAACATAAAAAATGATAGGAGGGTTTTAGAGCAGTTTTAAGGTTTTAGGTTGTTTTACAACAGTGATAGTTGAGAGAAAATTAAAGAATTTTTTTAGCAATGGTACCTGGGGAAATATGAGTGGGAAGTGCCCTTCACTTTATTGATGGAGTTCAGATGAGAGCGTCGGTTCTAACTGGACATAAAAGTAACCTTGTGAGAATCATATTAAATAGTAACATAACAGCAGTAAGATCTTTGTAATGATGGCGAGCAGTCTCACTAACACATTAAATACCTGTTGCAGCTGTCAGAGTAGGTTTTCAGGCATCTTCTGAGCCAAAGAGGAAGAAAAGAGGCAGCTGAAACCATGCTGACATGTGCACCACATTGCTCTTGTAAAACTGTCTGGGGTGCCAAAGTGCTGAGACTGATGGTAATAGCTGTAGTAATAGTATTGATAAACATACAAAGCTCCAGGCTATTGGGCAAAGATAGGTAAGGGAAGATGTGTCTGTGGGGAAATCCCTTTGGAGAAGCTCCTGGCCACGCTGCTGCACATGCACAGTTGCATTCAGCGTGCTGTCAGCCAGATGACATTTTACTACGAAAAGATACACTGAAGAGCTGACACGAAGCGCTCAGGATTTTATTAGATTTTCGGTTGGTTGCCAGCACACTGAGCTCTGTAGAGCTGCAGCGGTGGTCAAAACCGGGGCGAGGATGTGACTGAACGTGGTGAGAGGCGGCAGGAGGTCTGCATCCCAGGTGGAAGAGGACGGAGCTCAGCGGTCCAGCGTCTCCCACCGGAGTAAGTGGAGTGAGTGAAACGTGCAGCGTGCCCTTGCCTTCCTGCAGGTTTTAGCACCGTGCTTCGGTGACCTCCTGGCTGTTTGTGTGCTGGGAACAGACTCTTACCCACTGTCAAGTAATCATTCTGGGAGAGAGTTCATAGGCCTTCCGACTTTTTAATACAGCTATTTACAAGCATGCACAAAAATAAACGGTGCATAGTGAGAGAGAGATATGAGTCATTCCCATTTTGATATCGAGTCACACCAGGCTAAGTCACCCTTCTTGGCATTTTGGTTCAGATTGACTGCATTGTGTTATGCAGGGCAAATTTCTTTTTTCGTTACAAACCCAGTTCATGCAAGCTCCTACTTGCTGGACAGATTACAGCAGCCTTCTTTTACTCATTGGGCTAAGAAATGCATCTCTTTTTAGTGCCCTGATATTACATCTGATGGGGATAGTGTGCAAGCAGCTGCCTTTAGAGCTGCTGTTTAAATCCACGTTGTCAGGGAGGTAAGCAGAGGTCACCAAGAGCAGAGCTTCGATGGGATTACAAGCCATTGGACTTGGCCTGCTTCTCAGCAGTCCCGTGTCTTCTGTCACGCAGCGCTGTGTTGTACTTATTCAGTACAGGTTGCACTGAGTAGAAAGGGCTCAGTTTGTTCTTATACAAATAAATTCAAATGCAGGCGTCTTGCTGCACTTGGAAGAACGCTGGGCAGCAAAGGCATTTCTGGGAGTCCCTGTGGGTTTGAAGACTGGTGACCAAATGCTGCAGTCACCATGAAATTCAGTCCAAAAAAAAAACTTTAATTGGCACAAAAGGAGTTTTATAGAAACAAAATTAAATAGCTGCAACCTAAAACAAACAAACCAACCCATCTCCCCCAAACGCTACAGTATTTCACTGAATATCCCTCATGTTTTTCGGTTGCATACTCTTGTATCATTAGGATCAAATGAAGTTAAGGATTTATTTTTCTGCAAGCTTATGCAATGTTTTCCTCACTGTATTCCACTGCTTTATTATTCTTCTGGCCATATTTTAGACCATTATTAATCTTGGATCTCTTCCTCAGTTTTTGTTATCTGTAAAATGGGATAGGGAGATTTATTCTGATCTCAGCAGTACAAATGTTGTGCAGTTGTGTTGTTATTAGCATCAGTACTCATGAATTACACGTTGCTCTTACGTTGCTGTTCCAGTGTGTGATGTGGTGTGACTCTCCTGCGTTTTATTAAGCTTTGAAGGACTACCAAGTAGGTAGCCTGTGAGGCAGATGTTTTCACTGGCAAAATGATGAATATGGTGACAGTAGCATGTAAACAAACAATAAGTTTTTGTGGCTGCCCTTCCGAGGAGCTGCGCATTCAATCAGCCTGGTAGGAACAACTAATTTTTAAATTTCTTCTCCCTCCTTGATTGTTTCTTAGTGGAGTCTAAGTAATGGTGATGATGCTAAAGGCACAAGTATTTGCATAATCGGAAGGAAAAGAATATATTTAGAAAGGCTATTACTGTTATTCTTCCAAAAAGTATCTTACACAATAATCTTAGATCAGCCAGAGAAAGAAACAGGCGGCGTGCTCAGTCAGACTGCAGTGGATTACGAGGTGATGTGCACTATCACGTAATTATGAAGCTAGAAAATGATTCCCCATTTTAGCTTTGGCCTTTAGGTCCAGTCATTGGGAAGAATAGTTTGGCATTGGTTCTCTGTGCCTGGTGTCAGCAGACACGCACGCACCCCAGTACAAATCTGGATGCTTTTTCATTTATTTTTCCTAGTGTTTCGTCAGTGCATTTCAGAGCATTGGCCTCCCCTTTCCACATGTGCAGACACACACACAAGTATAAAATTGTCTTTTTCTTTCTAACCTGAAAAATGGGAAAATCTTGTGGCAGAGCTGTCACATCGCCACCTTTCGTGGTTCCTTTTTTAACACCTTGTTATGGTGAGTGGCTAGTGTCCCCACTGAACAGGGGAGGATATGTAAATCCAGGTTAGTACAGGTATAGCAGCAGCTAACAAGAAGGGGATACTTAGCTTTCAGATACAGTGATATTAAATTTGTTCATTACATTTACATGGGAACTGCCTTTAATGCCATTTTATAGCTGCTCAAGCCAATGTTCAGGTTTTGTGTCTTACCCTTTGCTCGCAGCACTCACACACCAGTGGACTTCCAGTCAGAGCATAGCAAGCAGTGCTGGGGTTTATTTTCCCCTGCTTGCTTGTCCGTCCTCCAGTTCTCCCATATCCCCTCACGACAGAAACAGTTTCACTTCTCCAAGGAAGCCCATAATGTAGAGAGAAGGAAAATCCATAACAAAGGAGCATATGTATCTGCATGCACATGTTTATGTGTAAATTCTCCAGGGAGAAAGCATTTGCAGGTCTCACTCCTGAATTACTCTCATTATAATAACCCATTTGGTGTCAAAGTATGACAGATTATAAGCGCTTAAGGCTAGTCCCAGCTCAAGACAGATTTAAATAAAGTACTTCTGGTTATTGTGCAGGTCAGTGTGTTTAAATAACAACCCCCCAAATCATACTTTGACATTTAAAAGAGAGAGGAAATATTGTCATGCTGCAGACCTGGCACAGATAAGCACAGGGCAATTTGGTCAGTACACTGTGATTTGTGAGCGCAGCCTAACGCAGTCATTTTCACAGTTTGTAATCAAGTAGCCACCTTAGCAGTGTGTCAGCATTAAAAAAAAAAAATGTTCCTTTTAAGATGTTTACACAAATTACTCCCCTGAGGTGCTATAGTGCATTCACTGCAAAGCTGATGTAGGTTAAAGATCTGGAGCAGAAATGGCAAACTTCCATGAGCTTGTGGGCCTTTTTCTTTTTTTTATTTTTACCAGCCAAGTGCTCAGGTGGCCAGGTCACAGTAACAGGGGGATTTTTCAGGTCCAGTGCCTGGGGCAGGAGAACTGGGAGAAATCCCTACTTCACAAGAGTGCTGTGTGTGCACAAGCAGAGGAGCTGCAGGACGGCACATCTCTGGTAGTGTCCTGCTTTTGAGGCCCCCCTGTGAATCCCGCCCTCCCTTCAGGCAAGCCTGGCTGAGAGGCTCCACGTTCACACTGGAGGGACCTTCCCTGGGTTTACCCCAGGAGCAGCAGTTCTACAGATGTTCCTCCCTGCTCCTCCTCCTGCATCTCTGCTTCATCTCACTTCTCCAGAGCACCCATTCCTGGCCCTAAAAACCTTTTGGCACCTAGTAAGGATGATCTCAGCTCTTGTTGCTCGCTTTTCATTTCCATCTACTCTCCCATTTCCATCTTTCCTGGCCCAAACTCTCCACCTCTGAACCCTTCTTGTGTTCCTTTCATATTTCCATGCTCAACTTCCCCCATGCCCAGGCTTCCACAGGGCTCATTCCAGAAGCTGTATCTGGTTTCTTGACTGCATGAAGGGCTTTGCTCCAATGTTGCAGTTGAATCAAGAGGAGAGCGCAGAGTGTTAGATGCACACCAGAAAATCCACAGAAAGTGGAAAGAGGCTCAAGGCCTCTGCACACACCAAAAACCTGAGCTCTGATGTGTTTCTATATGAAAAGTTGTGTCTTCATTTCTTACCCTGCTGAGAAGCATAATCCACTTCTGTCATTGTCCAGAGCTAACCCACATCTACCTCTGAAGTCAATTTTGTAATCAGTTGTTTGTTCAAATCTGAGGAAGATGTCAGTAAAAACCTCCATCAGACAGCAACACTGAGTAGGTACTAAATCACATAAGCATTAAACTTAAGGGCTACAGGATGACTTCTGTGTAGCAGTTGGAGACAACTCACTCACCTACTGGTGATTTCAGGTCCAATTAGAGGAAGACATCTCCGTACAAGAGAGACTGCTCGGCAGCTGTGACACTCGTGTGCTTCTTGTGCTGTCAGTGCTCTTCTTCCTTATAATTTTTGTTCTGCATTTTAACGATGACCAGATCTTGCATGTCATCTCCTCTCTTTAAATACATGTCCTTCTGCATTAGCTCAGAAGACACAATTAGATCTGATGCTACTTGTTTTGCAGAGAAAAGAGATTAAGTGCAGATTAAGCTTTGGGTAGATTGCAGACAAAGGAAAACAAAAGAGCAGAACAGGACCTTCGTAAAAGGGAATGTTTTGAATTTGACCAGTTGTATTTTGGACCCAGTAGTACACCCGACTGTCCACAGCACTGTCCACATTTCCAGACAAGCTGGAAATCTAAGATCATAGGGTCACTGAGGCTGGAAGGAACCTCAGGAGCTCTCTGGTCAAACCTCATCCTCAGCAGGTTCAGCTGAGAGCTCAGGCATTTATCCAGTTGGGTCTTGAACACCTCCAAGGACAGAGACTGCACAACCTCTGTGGGCCACCAAATCCGGTGTCTGACTGATTTCACTGGGAAAAGTTTCCTTATGTCCAGTCTGAACTTCTCGTGTTTTAACTCTTGCCCGTTGTCCCTTATCCTCCCACCGTGCCCCACTGTGAAGAGCCTGGCTCCGTCTTCTTGCTGAGCTCCTTGTAGGTGCTGGGGGCTGCTGTTAGGCTCCTTTCAAAAGCTATCTCTGTCCCAGGCTGAATTAGTCCTCGTCCTTCAGCTCAAGGTCCTGACCATCCAAGGGACCCTCTGCTAAACTCACTCCAGTTTATCGTCATCTTTCCTTTACTGGGGGATCCAAAACTGGACACAGTACTCTAGATGGACTCTAATGAGTGCCAAGTAAAGAGATGGTCAGTTCCCTCCATCTCCTGGCCCCAGATCACACAGCCCAGGATGCTGCTGGCCCTCTTTGCTGCCAGGGCACACTGCTGGCTGAGCTCAGCTCCCTGCCTGCCAGGGTGCCCAGGGGCTTTTCAGCAGAGCCCCAGCCAGCACCGCTCGGCGCGCTCGTCCTCCCCAGGTGCAGGACCTTGCGCTCGCCCCTGTTGACTCTCATAAGGTTCCTGTCAACACATTCCTCCAGCCTGTCTGTGTCCCCCTTTCCTCGAGCACAACAACTGTCTCTGGCATTGCACAAGCGCAGTGAAATACTGAATTGTCAACAGAGTAAATAAGGCACAGAAAGCGAGGAGATTCCTCCCCCTTCCCAATTTTAATCTCTTTCATTTGCTGAATACTTGGAGTTCTACTTGTAGCAGTAGAGCAGAAAAAAGAAATGTGTAGGCTTAAATATAGTGTTTAAATGGATAGCATAATCCTATATTGGCCCAGCTGCTTTTTTCTTCTAAATGGGGAAAAAAACATGGTCTGGGATCAGGGTATTGGAGAAGTTAGGGCTGGAAAATACCTGACAGGTCATCTAGTTCATATGTAATGCAGGATTTCTCTGACCAGTACCTTTTCTGATGTGTTGTCTGTGTGCACAAGTGTCAAGTACTGAGGTTTCCTTGATTCCCTTGGAGGGTAACTGCATCTCGCCATGAAGATGTTTTTTCATTATACTAAAGATCAGGTGTTTCTTAATTTCTTCCAATTATTCCTAATTGCCATTTGTGTCATCCCTAAGCAACCCAGCCATTGGAGTTTATGTGGTAAATATTGTAAAATCGTATTCCTAGCTGGGTTGGTTCTATTACAGAATTCATAGCCGGTCAGTTGAGTCTTTGCCATTAGATGTCACTACGTGTGCAGCAGACTGTTTTTAAAAGCCTTGATTTTTATTTAGCCTCCCAGAAGAATGGAGGAGGGAATTGGGAGATATAGGAGAGAGTCTGGTAGTATGCTTTGAGATAACTGCTTCTTAAATAGTATGTTGGATGTGCCTTTACTAAAAGCGGCACAGAAGGAAACATAAGATTTTTGACTTAACTCCAACAACCAACAGATGATGCTGTGACCTTAAGCTTATATAAATATGTTAGCAGCTGCTGTGTAACATATTTATAAGTGTTTAGTGACCTGGAGGTTAATCAAAATGAGTTTGGTGATCTCAGCTCAGTTCTTAATGGACTCCGCTTCATATTATAGCACCGATGCAGCACGATTTGTCACAGTCGGCAGTCTTTACTCAAAGGAGGCCCACTGTGGAGTGGGAATTAAAGGCTGAAGTAATACCTGATTATTTCTCCCAAAAGAAACTTTCCATTCCAAGCCATCATAGAGCAGAATAATATGTGGAAGAGCTCGGTATTGCACGCTGCACCCAATCTCAGGATAAAGTAGCGTTTACTCTTGCGGGATGTTGCCTTTCAGCGTTAACTGAACCAGCTCACACACGCTGGGGTCGGTGATTTGGTAGGGGCTAGGGAAGGACAGAGTTCTGCCAGGGATGGTGCCGAGTCTTGCTGGGCTCTTTCCAGAGATGGAGAGCTGTGTCCGTTCCAAGCATTCATGGGAGGATGTGACAGATGCACTTGACCCCCTAAAAAGGAAAATTGCCTTGCCAGATGAAATTTTTGGAATTAGGTTCTGCCATTCGGGTCTTTCTGGGTAGAGAAGCCAATTTTTTAGGTTTTGGTGGTTTTCTTATTATCCTGTCTAAAGCGAGTATGTTCCTTTTATTTAATTTCCACTCTCCATCTAAACTGGAAATAGTTTCCTACTTTTTGATTTAAAGCTGTTGTACAGCAGTGCGCTTTCATGAACTGCAATTGAGATTGATGTCCATAGTGGGTGACATCAAATAGGTTGTACCTCAGTTTGAGACAATGAACTGCCCCATAGCTTAAAAGAGATACATGCTATAGGAAGTAATAGTATTGAAATATTAACAGGTCAAGACCAATTCCAGCTTCCCTGCAAAGTGCATCTCTCCTGTGTATTTTTGAGGCAGAAGAAGGACATTGGAGAGCTAGATGCTTACAGGGACTTCTGTCTTTTCCAGAATCCCAGCCTTATTCCGTATAAGAACCTTTCAAAATCTATTACTTCTTTTTTTAAAGTGTCAAAACGCACTTGCACGCTTTCTTCATCTTCACTGGTGGCTATACCCAGTAATAGAAAGGATATCGCTTATCCAGCATAGAAAGAACTTTTCAGTTAACCGCATTTGTTGAATTATAGCAATATTCAGCTAAAAAAGGAGGGTGGGGGTGTTTAAGATGCAGTATTTACATAAGAAAAGCTTGATTGTACGACTGAAATCCTTCACAGTTGTTGCCAAATGGTCCTGCTCTCCTCTTTTCCCTTTGTAATTTTCCCTTGGAGCATTGCACCACTGTGCATTTTAAATCCTTTCCCTCCGCTGCTCATTGCAAGCTTCATCAGGGAAATGACATTGTATGGCAGTTGTCTCCTTCATATCAAAAGAAAGCCTTTGCGTTTTTCCTAGAGTGAAGAAAAGCCTTCAGAGAGCAGAGGACAAAACTGACTTGGAAAAAGATGCTTTATTTAGATAACACATTCTCTTTTCCTTTGAAGAAATTCACAATGTGTCAGGAAAAATTAGGCCAAATAGTGCTTTAATGGTCTTCCTCTTGTACCTCCTAAAAAAGGAATCCATTTCTACCAGTTGCGTTAAGAATCTGCCATGACTTTGGGGAAGACAAGAAGCCATTGAAGTTATTCAGAGTTGTTGGTTTCGGGGTTGGCAGTTTTGTTTGAATACTATATAATAATAATAAACCATAAAAATTATACCGAAACTCCATCTTGCTACCAGGGCATTCTGCTTTCCCTGACTGTAGGATTAAACCTAAATGCTCTGTTTTTCATGTAAAAAAAAAGAAGCAGAGATGCATCAAGGCTGTGTAAAGGAGTGGTTGCCTCCTTTTCTTGTCTCCTTTATTTGGAAAAACAGCATAAATTTACGGGGGATACATTGAAGAAACAGATCTGAGTTTTGTATTTTCCTATGTAGGCTATGAATATACAAGTAAGTATATTTTTGTATGTGTTTTAATTTATATGTATGATTTTATCTGTATAAGTCTGTATCGTAATATAGGCCATCTTCAACTATACCAAGAAAAGGTAGATAATTACACTATGGATTAAAAGAATAAGCAGTTGTTTTTGAAGTTGGATCAAGCATGACATTGGGTGATTCATCTTACTTGGATTGAATTATTTTCTTCCTTGTGCCTCAGTTTAGCTGTAGAATTTGATAAATCAAGTGCAAAGCATCCTTAGGTACTTTCTGGCTCTTAAGAGTAGATAAGGTTTAGCCTTCAAAAATATTTGGTCTGAAGATTTTAACATCTGAAGATGTGGAGAATTAGGTAAGGGCTTCTTCATTTAGGGCAGTTGTTCAGACAAACTTAAATCTCAGTTATGAAAGCATTATACGGCTATGTGATTAATTTTCAAAACCAGAATAGTTCTGCTGAGGTTTCCCATTTCAACAAAGTATAGTCTATACATGGTTTTTTGAAAGGTTGGACATAGATGGCATGCACAAGATGAGCATTTTATTCAATGCGATAACATCAGATACAGAAATCTGAAACAGATTCTGTGGTACCCATTTTTCTTCTGGTCATTTCATTGTTTTTTAAGCTATGGCAGGGAAAGATCTCTATTACATGATCAAAATTGCAATTCACTGAAGTTATTTCATGCCAACCTTACGTTCCGATTTTGACTTCTGATCACATTGCTGTCTACTCACAGGATAAATAATGAGTTGTATTTTTCTGCTGATTGGTTGTGACGTATGAAGACACTGTGTACATCTCTTGAAATTTGGGTTTAGTCCAATTCTATCTCAGATATACAGTAACTAATTCAAGACTAATAGCTCTCCATGTAGGTAAAAGGAACTAATTGTGTGCCTTCTCCTTAGCTATTTGCAAGCAATAGGAGATGTACTCTGTGACAAACCACAGCGTCTCCAGCGACGAGGTACGTAATGAGACATCGTGTGTGTGCTTTTTCTTCTCGTAGGCAAGGCAATTTTCCTGCCATGAATCAGAGCGGTATTATGGGATCCAGCTCCCCCTACACTCAGCCGATGAACAACAGCTCTGGCCTGATGAACCCGCAGGCTCCTCCTTACAGCATGGCACCTAACATGGTGAACAGTTCAACAGGTAATGGTGGGTAACCTTCCTCCACAAACCTGCTGCATGGCACCAGTCCTGGGCTGGTGGTGGAGAGCAGCCTTCTTCGTGTGGTTCACCCGTGCTGGGTAGTTTGGGGTGACTCAAAATTAGGCTAAAGTATTGGCATTTTTTGTACAGTAACTCGTACATTTTCCATTAAGTCCTTTTGCACAGCATGTAGACGAGTGCAATGTTTTGAACAGTTCCAGCAACGCTCGGACCCAGTTTGACATAGGTGTTGACTAGCAAGAGTATTTGTGTGTGTGCATCCGCAAGAGGAGGAAGAAGAAAAGCCCCGTCTTTAAAGAGGCTGCTGTTGCTTTTCAGTGTCTTACTTCCTTCCCAAGATTGCAATTTCAGATGTTCAACGCGGTACTGGTTTAAAAAAAGAGATGTGCACCTGCTCTGACTTGAAGGTGCTGTAAGTTGAGCACTTAAAATAATTACTCTGTACTGAAAACATAGGCCATATTTACTGTTGCCAGAATTCATATAACCATATATAGGGTTTCTTCATTTACCTATTTAAATATCAATATATGAAATTTAGTCATAGCCTCCTTTTGCAAGGAAAAAAAGTATATTCAGTGTAGCTGCTGGATTTATCCTTCATCTCATGACTTGTGAATTTAGAACTTTTTGCAGCTTTGTGTGTGACTGAAGACAGGTGAATTCTGTGCAAATGTGCTTTATAGACCATATTCAGCCTGGACTCCTAACAGTTATCCTCCATCAAGATAATACTTCAGTGGAATCAATTCTGTGATTGGGGTGGGTTTGGAGGGAGTTTCAGTGACCCTGAAGTGGATCCTCCCAAGTGCTTGTTCCAGTCATGGAGTTTCTGTGCATGCTTTACTGATTACATTAGCCCTTGTTGAAATGTTGGGGGTTTGGAAGTTTTTCTGAAAGCAGGATAGGTTGTGCTAAGGTGATTTTATGTTCTTTCTTAGTTGATTTTGTTTCTACTTTTGTTTATTTCTTTAAAGATGCCTTACTACTTACCTTGTATCTTACCGAGAGCCTGTATTTTGGTATCTTCCTCTCTGCCCCGCTCAGCCTGTTTTGTTCCTTCATCCTTTGCCTCCTTCCCTGTATTTCCTCCCTATCAGATTTAGATGTCCCCGCTTCTTGGGCAGAAAATGGCCACTATGAGATCCTCGTGTCTGGTGTGTCCAGGGGGTCTTTTTCCTCTACATAGGAGCTCCTGAGACACTTAACAGTGTCTTTATTTTTCGAGAATATTCTGTTGTTCTTGGTTAGCTGAAGAAACAGAAAGGAAGCTGTTAATCCGTAAGATTAAAAAAAACTAAAAATAATGAAAGAAAAGAAAACCAAAAAGAAAAGGCTTTTTCCAGTGCTGGCTTGGAAGCCATTGGTTAGTGCAGACAGCACACTTCACCGTCTGGATGAAGAGGGAAAAGCTGTTAAAAAGACCATTAGATAATAGCTTGCTTTTCCCCCACCAGAGCTGTCCCAGGTAATATTATGTTTTGTTTGTGTAGTTATGTGTTTTGTCTGGCTTGCTGAAATAAAATTACTTCTGAGCATTGAAACTGAGCTATAAATTCTGTTTTGCTATTAGCAGAAGTAATTTTTCCCCCTTTTCCTTTGGCCCCCAGAGCTGCAAAAATAACCAACAGCAAACAGATGGCAGAGTGCCCTGCCTAAGAAGATTTATGTATTCCTAAGGAATAACCAGTTTAAAGGAAGATTCACAGAGGTTTTTTTGTTCAGATAATTCAGCCATTCGTTATTTCATACAGTGGAAATCTGTTCAATGCAAGGCCATTTATCCTAGCAGTCTTTTGTATGGGGTAGTCATACTCTTTTTATTGTGTTATGCATTCTGAAATATTGGATTTTTAATAATTTAAACATTTATCAGGGCTTTTTTCTGCCAGTGCATTTGTGAGGTTTTCTTTTGTTCCAGTTTTATTAATTCAAAGACTACCCAATGGAAAGTAAGTCTGAGATGAACCAGAGGAGTTCAGCGCACCTCTTTTTCTCTGTGTACGAGCAGACGTGCGTCTAGATTGCAGGAGATGGCTTTCCGCAGCCGGCCTCCAGAAGCACACGGACAGCGTTGGTACAGGGGGAACAAAAAGAGAAAATTAGGGGTGGATAAACCACGGGGGACACGTGCAGAGGGAATGCTGCACTGGCCCCTATCCTGGCTCATCCTTCTGCTTGGATCAAAGGAATGAAGTGTAAATGCAGTGCTTAAAGTGGTGGTGTCTTGAGCTGAGGGAGCGCTTCGGGGTCAGCTCTGGCTCTGCATTTTACAAGGTGGAGAACTCACAGGTGATGCCTGCTTTTGGGCTTGAAAACTGCATTTTCTGTGATACAATGACCAGCTCAGCTCTGGCTCTTGAGCCTTTTTCCTTGGCTGGCGTAAAGTCACACATCTGTCAGATAAAACAGCGTTCAGCCCAGGTGTACACCCAAAACCCTGTGCACCTGGGTGGCTGCTGCTGGGGGCATTAGTTGACCACTCACGTGCGCCGAGCATGAACAGCTCTGGTTGCAGTTGGAGGCCAATGAAAAACTACAGTAAGCCATAGGGAGAATTTGGTTTCTTGGCTCTCTGGGTTTTGGAGACTGCAGTTGTGTTGCCTGTTTTGAGGGAGGAAGGTAGGTTTTGGTTTTATTCATTTCAAGCAAATGTACTTTTAGGTTTTACTCTCTAAACTAGAGGAGATTGCTGATGCTGTTTGGAATTGTTTTCGTATGGTTTTGGAGCTTCAGTACAGCTAAGTATAACACTGGTTTTGCCACACGTTTGTATTAGTATTTGTAACTCCTTATTACCAGTTGATCCTTTTTTCTCTTTAGCTTTTTTAATTAATGTCACAACTGAAAGGAAAACGGTGTCGCAGAGCTGCATACTGATACTTTATCAGTGACTGTGGATCAAACAACAGATCACCAGCTTCTGCTGATGTAGAGCAGTTTAGGAACACAGAAATTACGAGATCAAAGCATATAGATCCTTCTGATAGAGTATGTCATCCATAACAATACCAAAAGCTTCAAGAAAAACTGCCAGAATCCCTTCACAATTATGGAACAAACTGCCATTCAGAAAAAATTGTATAACCTCCACTGTCCTTTTGTTGTATTAGTTCACACTTCTTCTATATATTTTAGGTTTTTTCCCCCATTTTCTAAATTAAAGCCTTAAAAACAGATATAATTTTTTAAAAACCCTTAAAAAACTCAACATAAATAAAGTAATGATTTCATGCTGTGAGCCTTGTTAATTCTAGTGAAAATTATCTTTAAAAATAAGTGTTTAGATCTCACAGACTTCCATATTGTGCTTGCACAGAAACTGGCACTCGTAATTTCTGCTACCTCTTGAGGTGAACAAAACAATAAAAGGGCATTAGTCTCCTTACTGCCACAAGGATCTTTTCCTGATTTCACTACCTCTGTCCTACTGAAACCTTCCTTTTTCTGGGTACTGTTATTCCCAGCAAATTTTAAACATTGTAGTACTTTACATAAAACATGAATTTCTAGGAAAAGTTATTTGCACTAAAGGAAGTAGAAGCATGCCCTTAACAATAACCTTTAAAATAGATACAGCACTCACCTTTTCATATATATTACATGTATTTGACTTTGTATTTAATTGGATGGACCTCTGACAGAGAAAGCAATCATATTTATGAATATGAAGCATTTTTTAGAAATTTTATTTTGTTTTTCCTGTTTCACAGCTTGGTTACATTTTTATTTTCTGAATAACAGAAACCTCTATTTATTTCACTTTTTTTTCTCTAACTCATGTCTTGGTATGAGCTATTATATAATGCACATTTAAGCATATTTTCTGAAGAATGTCAGCAGTTGGTAGCAGCTGAAGTGTCCCATCACCTGTACACCAAACAAGTGATGACCGTAATCAGTGTGTGACTGTAAATTGAGACAGCTCCTGGCATGGAGATACCTGCATCCCAAACCGCAGGCAGTTGTCATCCTTGGACGAGATTGGGTAGGCTATGAGGAGGTGCAGCTATGAGGTCCTTGGTCACCCACTCAGCCCCTTTCAGATGAGGTGCCCGAGCGCCCTGGGATGTGGTTTTCTCTAAGGGGTGGTCATTCGTGGTAGGACATTGGGCAATGCTGTTGTCCCTCTTCCGTTTCTCCCATGGTCATAAAAGCAGTGGGGATCTTGCCAACTCCACGAGTCACAGATTCACTGCTTTTTATTATTATTCTTTTTTTTTTGGACGGGGGAGTGCTAGGGGTGGGAGGGAAGAAGGAATGGCTTACTAAGGATGCAATACTCTGTTTCGTAGAGTGTGATTTGTTATTGCACTAGCAATAAAGAGAAAAACAATATTTGTGTATTGCTGCTCCTACAGCGTTTCATCATCTTCTGGGACTGATAGAGCAACCTTTAGTGAAAAAGAATACTTTGCTGCAGTTTTACTCATGTCGCTATCTGCCTTTGAGTACATTAAATTCAGTGTGGAATAGTTAATTCAGGACCTTGACCCTTACTTGCTTTTTGAAATCACTCTAGCTCTTAAATTCTTATAATAAGCCAGAGGCTAGTACTTGAAGCCTATTCACAGTACACTACAACACTTTCTGAGTCAAGATTTCCCTGTTATCCTCCTCTCTAAAATGTTTTATCCTTTGGTCTGCACTTCACACGCAGAATTATTAGTACCTGTGTAGAAAGAGACCGTGTCTTATTTTAGCAGTTGCGTGACAATAACAGTATGTCACCGCTCAGAAAGGGTCAAAACAATGTTCTCACTGTACTGCCTTGCTAAAAAAAGTGCAGGAATGTCTGTTTGCAAATCGATGGAGAGTATGTTTGCAAGAAGTTATGAAACAGCATTTCAGCAGTGGATAGAAAAGTAGCTGTGGAAACATCTTGGGTAAAAGCTCCAGGGAAACTAGACAACCTTGCAATTTGCTAGTAAAACCCTTGCACTTCTGCTCTTATAGGTAGAAAGAAAAGATGTAGATGAAGTGAATAATTCAGCACTAAAGGTGAAACAGAATTTGGGAAACTATTGTTTTTTTCATAATTATCTCCACCTGCTGATAGTTATATTTGCATATGCCAATGAGAAATAGTCAGAAGCCAAAATGGATCTGTTTTTTTACATCTGTAAACATGATTAATACAATCAGAACACGTGTGGTCATTTGCAAACTAGAGTTACTTGCCCTTTACATGGGGTGTTAACTTAAACCTCTCTGGAAAAGAGATTTTTAAAAGGAATTCTGATAGAAACAGGGCACAGTTATTATATTCTTTGTAATAGAAATACAATGTGCCAACCTAGATAACAGTGAGATACCAGCGGAGGATTTAGCCTTGCAGAATTCTCGTGAAGAAGCGTGATTGTTAACTTGGCTTTGTTTGACCTCTCTGAAATTGCTTTGGAAGGGAACGGTCATCTTTGCTGGCTTTGAAACTAGAACTAGGACTTCTTTTTTAGCGCTTTCACAGCATAAAATGTGTTAACTGTTAAAATGTTTATTGTGCAACATTTTTGCATCCCAGTTTGAAACCAGGCTGACAAACATTTGGCCATTTTGTACATGTATTTTAAACAATCTCTAGAAGAAAAATAACTTTTTTTTTAAACTGTGGAATTCAAAACTCAAATGTGTTAGGCTGCCATCCTTCACTTCATAATGGTTGCAAGCTGTCCGAACTCCTCAAACAGAGTACAGGGGCAAAATGCATACATATCAAATGCTTAGTGGATGCTGGCTTCCCAGTATCATATTCCTTGGCTGTTTTGTTGAGGTTTCACACACATACATAAAAATAACAGCATTTTTAGCTGATCCAAATAGATTTTTCTCTGCAGCTGCATCTCTTGAAAAAGGCTTTTTGTTCCAGTTCTTGAAGTCTTTAAGTATTGCAAGTAATTTATTTTTTTTTAATCTCAATTATGATTTATGTGTTGTGATGACTTTAAGGGCTTGATTGGGCTACAAATGTGCTTTGAAAAAACAAGAAAATGTGCCCATGAAAAACACCGGCAGTTCAAAGCTGAATATTGAGCGTACAGTTGTAAACTCACACGGCACATGGCTGGGTAGGTTTTTTTGGCAGACCCATAGTCTCAACCTGCAGTGATGCTAAAGATATTAGCAAATTAGCACTGCAAAGCTTGCCAGCATATTCGCCAGAGTCCTGCTCATGCTCTCACTGCTGTAATTAAAACTAATTATTTTCTAAAACACAGTAATACATGAATATGTGCAATAATCATTATGTAGTGGGCAATCTGTGAAGTATTTTTAAAGCCTCTTTTGCTGCTCATCTCTTTGGCGTACTCTGCCCTGTGCCTGCTGCCTGTGCGTGCCAGCATTGTCATTTTGCAGAGAGTCACACCAGTCTGGTAATGATCTGATTTTTTATTTTGTTTTAACAGTGATGCTTTGCTGATTCTTAAAGTCTATATGTTTGGGATATGTATTTTTTTCCTTTTTCATTGCCTGTAGGTTATTCTATCCTATACTTTTCTTATCTTGGATCCTTCTTTGAAAGAAGGACATGAGGGGAAGAGAAAAGGGAGATGAAGGGAAGACAATCCAGTCCTTCATAAATGCTGTGCACATGGTTTTCTGCAGGAAAAGAGTCACTGGGTGTTTTGCTGCTCTTCTCTGGTGATTTGCATTGTTTCAGTGTCATGGCACCTCCTGGCACATGCTTTGCCCAGTATTTTCTGTCTCTTTATCTGAATGTGTCTCCTTGCATCTTTCTAGAAATCCAGGAACCCAGCAGCTCTGCAGCAATAATACTATACTTAGCTCTTGCATCTTCAAATAGAATAAAAACCCCCTAAACTCCTCACATCCCTGGAAGCAACTGCATGCCATTATCAGAGAAAGACATTTACGCGTTCATTACAGTCCCACCTCATTTTGGCAGGAGGGGAAGAAGTCGAGTGCCAGTTCTCCAGCAGCGGAGTTTACAGCTTGTACTTCTGTAGTTAAGGCTCACAACAGCTGAGCCATTCATACTGAAGTCGGTAGGGGCAGGAATTGTTTGCTGAACACCATCCTTAATACAGACATATTTGGGAAACTAAACCTTTTTCTTGTATTCAACATTGCCAGCAAAATGCACATCATTTCCATTTACGTTTGCCTGTTGCTGAAGGGAAGGTGCAGTAGTTATAAAATAGACTGTGTTCTGTTAAAATGTAGTGGTCAGATGTGGAAACAGTTGAAGACCACCAGCAGCATGAAAAATGAATTCTACTTTGTAAAGTGGTTGTTGTTGTTTCCTGGTGCTTGTGTTCTCCCCTCATTCATCCTCTGTTATTTCCTCACTTCAACCGAAGAGGCTTCCCAGGTTTCCAGACACTAGAATAGCAGGACAGAGGTGGGATAACCCCTGCTTCACGTGTCGCCACAGTCTTGCAGCAGGAAGCGTTTTTCCCCTACAAAACCAAACATAGTCATGCTTAACTGTTTCTTCTGTTTTCGATTAGCACCTATGGGTCTTGCAGATATGATGACACCCGGTGAGTCCAAACTACCCCTTCCTCTCAAAGCAGATGGCAAAGAAGAAGGAGCCCCGCAGCCCGAGAGCAAGTCAAAGGTATTTTCCTCCTCAGCACGTGGTGTTGGTTCAGCCCGCAAAAGTCTGCTGTGTTGTCCTTCATCTTCTGGTTTTGGCCTACCCACTTCTGTTCTTTCCTGCATGCCTTTCCATTCACGTGCAATCTCTTTGTTTCTTTTAATTTTTCTTCTTTTTTTCCTTCATTGTGTGGATCTGAAAGTTACTAGTTCTTACGGCATTTTAACTTGCGGGGGCAAAGCAACCCAAGCCAAAAGTTGCGTGGGGATTCGGCTGTGCCAGGTGGGTGGGAAAGAAGGGTCTTGCCTGGTTTCAGTACTCGCAGCCATTTTTCTCTGCCTTCAGTTATAGCTTCCTGTTTTGGCCGCCTCAGCAGCAGCAACAACATACTTTAATATTTTGCTTTCGTGCCTTATTTGATAAAATAAGGTGAACAGCTTGTTTTTTTCTTTCTTTCATAAGGGGAAACCCATGCTTAGCATTCCATGTGAGCTTGAAATAAGCATGGTGGCTTAGTGACTTTAGCCAAGCATCCAGCAAACTTTCCAAATTATACTAATTAACAATGTTGTTTTAATATCTTTTGTATATATATAAATATATTTATATATGTGTGTGTTTTCTGTATGTGTCTCTCTGTTTATATATATTTTATATATAAAAATTGGTCAGTCTGTTAAACTGGATGTATTTTTTTGTTTTTAATAAAGTTTGCCCTGCCTTTGTCATATTATTTTTTTTTTTATTCCTCTACCACAGGATAGCTACAGCTCTCAGGGTATTTCTCAGCCCCCAACCCCAGGCAACCTGCCAGTCCCTTCCCCAATGTCCCCAAGCTCTGCTAGCATCTCCTCATTTCATGGAGATGAAAGTGATAGCATTAGCAGCCCAGGCTGGCCAAAGACTCCATCAAGCCCTGTAAGTGGCTCTGGTTTTTTGTTTTGTTTTGTTTATTTTTTTGTAATTATATTTTAATGCTTGCTTGTTTGTTTTGTAAATTCCTTTTCTTCATTATTTATCCACTAAACCGTTTTCTTTCCTTATAACACTGGGTACAAATTCTGCTCTCGGACACATGACTGTAAGTTCCACTGCCTGGCTTCAGTGGGGCCTGAGCATGCTTATCCAAGGGCAAAATTTGTCCCAACAGTACTTTGAAATAAGAAAGAGTAAAATTGCGTGCATCATGCAAGTGTGCTGTCTGGTAACACAGCAGTTGTTGTGAAGAAAACATCCTTCCTGTAATGCATTAGCTTCCAAGCATGCCGACTGTGTTGTTAAGGACAATTCCATTTCTGTTCCTGGGCCCAAACTCCTTCACACAACTGACTTCACTCTGGTTGCTGCACTTGTCTTTGCTAGGATCATTTAGGAAAAAACCAAAACAAAATGAGAAATCTTCTCCCCTGATTAAACTAAGATCCATCAAAGTTTAAATTGTGGACTCAGCACAATGAAAAAGGTGCCATGTATATTTTGGAAACATTTTTAATGGATGTGGAAATACAATCATTAGGTTGTCAGGGCACAGTCTAAAACAAAATTGTTTCTGATTTGCTTCATACAGTTACTTTGAAATAACCCGAATTGTGGGTTGAAAAAAAACCTGATGCATGTGTGTTTTTAGAAAACTATTTTTTAGATGAATAACGTGTAGTCATTCTCATACAGGTGGTAAAGAAAAACCTGAGAGAGATGTGTATAGCTAAAAATGTATTTCCTAATATATGTATCTATATATATACACACATAGAAAATCCATATGCACCTATAGAAAAGAGAATGCAGACATAAGCTGATATGACCTATGGGGAGCAAATGTCCGCTTGGTCATTTTTGCTTTGCTTTTTGAATTAGAAAAATAGATGTTGTTCTCTTTTCTTTCTTTTTACTAAATTCAATAATGATCCTAATTTCTCTGTAGAAAAATGCTGAAATATATTCTTGTGAGGGCTTTTTTCCAGTGTTAATGTGCACTTAAATTAGCAACAATTCTTTGATAATAAATTTCACAAAGCGAGACGTTGAAAAGTGTCTTGGTGCAGACAGAGGAAGGCCAATTGGAGGGAGAAGGATTTACCCATCCAAAACAACAGACATCTAGTGGATCTCCTGAGCAAAGGGGAAGCATGGCATGAAATGCACCACCTTAAATGTTTTGATGTTTATTTGGCAGTGACTTTGAGTCTCAGAAGGCAGCTGGTGTTAATTGTTCCCACAGAGTCTCATCTTTTTCTTAACAGCATTTTTGAAAGGGTGATACCAAAAACTCCATTACTTTTGAGTATTGCTTATTTCGGCAGAAAGCAAGAGAGTGATTGCACAGGCTGTCTAACACATCCGAGTTCTTCCTCTACAAGGCTACCAAACGATAATGCATTCCTGAGCTCATTGCCTAAACTGGGTAACAAATCCTAGAGTCATCATATGAACATATGTGGAGTTTTTCACATGTAAATATGCCAAAGTATAGTGTTGGGAAAAATAAATGGAGCAAGTTTGTGCTTTCAGTTTCTTCTGACTGGCCTTCTGTCCAAATGCTGCTGCATCTTTAGCTTCAGGTAGCTTTTTGGTACACAAGATACAGATACGTACAGTGCTTTGGAATGATGGAAAAGTAAATGCTGTAAATCAGCTGATTGCTTTTTACCTATGAAGGCAAATGTGTTGGATAAGTTCATCGACTTCAGCAGCATACTGACATAGACTGGAACGATCGTTTGTAGGCATTTCATTACACTTGAAAACAGCCTGAAACTGTTCATTAAATCCCAAACCTGCTTCATGCAGCACAACATCTCCATTCCAGCAGAGGACAGAAGCAAGGGTGAATGGTCTGTGGTTCGCTTCACAGCATCCCTGTGATCCTTCCAGCTAAATGGATCCTCTCAGCAGTTTTAGATGGGAGTGAGGCAAGAGGAAATGTGGAGAAGGAGTTGTTGAACACTGTGTATTGAGGGCTTTTTGGTAAAAGAACACTCCTGCTATGCTAATTTTGCATGTATTGTGCATATCTGACAGTGGCTTTAAAATTCTTTAGAAGAGAATTTGCAAGTGTGGGTGTGAACTGTGCAGAGTCACTGCAACGTGAATAAAACAGTAGGTTACAAAAGGCCCATAAAATGCTGTTGGCTGTCCATAGGTCCACATGAACATGGCAGTGGATACACCTGCATAGTGCAGCATCTCCGTGGTGCTGTGAGGGTCTGCAGAGTCCTTCAGGAGGAAATCTTGACAGAAGGTTGTGTCCTGCAAAAGTCTCTACCGGAGATTGGACTTTGGCAGGTTTTGCTGCCTGCGTATGCACACCCTTTTCTGTAGTAAGATAGATCTGTGTAATAAGTGTAATATTGGCAAATTCTTTATTGACGTGGGAGAAGTGAACAGTAGATAGTTCTATAAATGTAGATGCTTAGAGATACGTACAGAAACAGCTACCCACAGCCTTAACGTGGAAAGAACTCCTACAGAAATTTGTGTTGCTCTGAAGGATTCTGCAGACCCACCATGAAAGAGTCTGTGTATAATACAGTTTTAATGGGTGGTAGGTGTATTGAAAATAAAGCATGGGGGTTGACAAATTTAATATGGGAATTGGCTTTGATAGCCACATATTCAGATGTGGGGGGTTTGTCATCCCCCATTTAAACACAGCCAGTCAAAGCACATAAAAGAGTTGAGGGCAGAGTAGGGTACAGCTAAATCGGTAAACGTATGTGGCACAGGTTTGCACCAGCATTCTGTTATCACTAAAATTATCAGCAAACTCAACAGAAGAAGAGCTCTTGATCTGTGTTCTTCCAGCATTGCCTGGAATGCGCTCATTTAAGTTATCAATCTGCTAATGGGATCATTTTGTAATAGAACCTTACTTTCTGAGGGTTAACATTAATTTTTACCTATAGGCAAATTTAGGCTTCCAGCTGAACCTGCCCACATGGAACTGAAGTTTGTTTGTGTGTAGACCAGCTTGCACACATCTGTCATTTTTTGTGTGTTTACATTTATAAAAACAGAGAAAAAGATTTTGCCCATGAGGAATAGCATTCTTCCCTCCAGTGCATTCTTCTAAAGTTAACATTTCATTTTAGCAGAAAATTGCACCCATTTTACAAAGCATGACAAGCTGAAAGCTCACACAGTAAGAAACACTTCTTACCTTCTATAAGCTGTGAAAAGTTTTCAGATTATTCTGTCATTTTCGAGCCTGCTGCCACACTGCTGAAAAGCAGCATCATTTGAGATGTATAGTAGAAAAACCCAGAATGAAAAATTCTTACCTGGTTTTCATCCTGCTCTAAATCTGATTTGAAAAAGAGAGTCTTACCATATAAAAGTGAAAACATAAAACTAGTAAATCTGAACATTCTTAATCGTGAACTACCGTAAAAGTGAAATAGAAACTATTTTGTGGCCTCATATGTGAGAATATAAGCACATACAAAAACTGCTGGGTAAAAGCTGAAATTTCCCCCCTGTATTTTTCTTTGAGTTCTGTGGCATCATAAGTGTCAGATTCAAATTAATGCTGATGAGCCATAGAGTAGCTCTGTTCTTACGGCAGTTGGTAGTGGGGTAGCACCAGTTTATTAAGCTGTTCAAGCCTGTGTGATCGTATATCTGTTCTCACTACAAAATCAAATTAGTAGCAACTTTCCACCCACCTACCAAAACAATCTTTGACAAACTATGAAAAGAGTTAAACTGATTTTCTTAAACACCCAGATGCATGGCAAGTGATGCGTAGAGTACACTGGTGGCCATTACAGAGTCAGTTTGTGTTTTCGTTGCATAATCTGCAGGACTCATGTCCAACTACTTTCCTGCCAGCCACTTAGTATTAGTAAAACAAATTCAGCCTTGACTGGCTTTGGTAGGAGTAGTAACACAACTGAATCTGGCTCAGGTAAACTCAGGACTGCACCTCATTTCCAAGTAGGAAAGGTAATAATAGCTGTCTGTAGGAAGGACTACTGCAAAGAAGTTACAGTATCAGGAAGCCAGGCAGAAAACTTTGCAGGAGGCTATTTATTTAATCAAAATGAATATCCATTCACTGGAAAGAACAGCAATGGCTCATGGAACTGCTGGGTCACCCCCTTGGCTTCACATCTCTTTTCTCCTGGCTGTCCTCCAGCGTTGCCAAGTTTCCGCTGACGGCTGGAGGGAGACACAGAGCCTGTCATGTTTTCCAGGCTAACGTGCAAGATGAATGGTGGCAATGCTTTCAGAGTCACTGGCAGCTGGACACTACCCCACTGCATCTTTCACGGTGGTGAGTGCCAGTCCTCACCAGCGCTACGTGGGGGCATGGATGGAGTAGGTGGTTCTGTAGCATCCATGAGGTACAGCTGGGGTCTTCTTTAGAGACGTCCAACTGGAAATAAGTTCCTGTTTACTTCCAAATAGTGCTGTCTCCTATTCTAAGTAAGGAATAGGCAAAGTAGGAAAGGAGTGATTGACTAGATGAGTTTAAAGAAGTGTCTACTGCAATCAACAACCAAGTTTAGGATTTTACTATACAGACATAAAGGATATGTTTCCCTTCATATATTTGGCTCCTTTCACAAAGCTTTATGTCAATCTTTTTCTCTGGTGTTTAATTCTGAACCACTCCCGTCTTCCGCTGCTGAGCAAATCACTTCACCTTCTGCAAGCAGGAGGGTCACCCTGCAGTGGCAGCACCCCCTCTCTGCTGGCAGATCAGAGGCAGACGGGGGGCAGTCCATTCACATGAAGCACAGAGCCCAGCTCACGGGGTTGTATTGCAGAGAAAAAATACGGAGAGAAGTATTAGCTCGTAGAGCAGCCTCACTGCTTTCTGCCATCTCCACATGGAGAAGAAAAGGGCATCGAGATAACGTGAGCTTTCATTAGCTGTGAAGCCCAAATAGCAGCAGGAAAATAGGTTCACTCTTGCGCTTCTGCTGCATGAGAAAGAATTCTCTGCTTTCCACTGCTTTAGCTTTCCTGGTGGTGCTTTAGCTCTGATTGCTGTGCACCTCTGGTTTTCCGCAAGTCAGAACGCACGTTCCCTTTGCAAGGCAGGACATGCGAGATGCCCATCTTCTGCCCTCTTTCAAGGGAGGAGAGTGGTAGGTACTCGTAAACATTCTCAGCTCAGGCAGTTCACAAAGAGTATTGCCACCAGTCTCCTTGTACTGTAGGCACTCCTGCTCATCTTGCTTTTTGGGCAGTGGTGGTGTGAAGAAGTAGCGCATAACCATTTGTGACTCTCTAGAGAGTGTGCTACACCTCGACGTACTAGTTTACTATGATTCATGCTTCAGACTACTTTCGTGCAATTCCTGTTCTGGAGGAACACTTTTCAGGTTTTCTAGCCCCTTTTTGGGAGCAAAGGGTTGATTTGGTTTGGTTATAGGATTATTTGAACTTGTGTGGGACAAACTTGTTTTTCATTTTATCCAAATTACTGCTTACAAAGCACTTTGAGATGAGTGGATAAGAAGCACTATGTGAGAGCTACCTCTTCTCAAAATGACATGAGGCAACATCAGAAACTTGCCTTCTGGGAACCAAAGTTCAGATCGGTGAAAGACATGCAAATGGGGAGTTTGGGCCCTTTATTTAAAAAGCTGAATTTTCTGTATATGGACAGATTGTACTGTTTGTGCCTGAACTAGTAGCCTTCATTCCTGACTGTTGTGTGATAGCTTTAGTTTGTTTGACATCTTCTCTTTTTCAATGTTGTGAGTTTCTTACTTTCTCTTCCCTCCCCCCTCCCACCCTTCCCCCAACTCTTTTTGTTTCTTCTTGCGATTTAGAAATCGAGTTCCTCTACCACAACCGGAGAGAAGATCACTAAAGTCTATGAGCTGGGAAATGAGCCGGAGCGCAAGATGTGGGTGGATCGGTACCTCACGTTCATGGAGGAGAGGGGCACGCCTGTGGCCAGTCTGCCAGCCGTGGGCAAGAAGCCCCTGGACCTGTTCAGGCTCTATGTCTGCGTCAAAGAGATCGGAGGTTTAGCACAGGTGAGAGGTAGTGCTCAGAGGTGAACCTTTTGAAAAGGTGATACACATTTTTTTTCTTAGAGTATTTCCTGCTGGTGACACTACTACATCTTCAGCCTAGACCAACATTGTTGAAGAAAATAATTTTGTGTTTTAATACTTGTCTGGAGTTCATTTGGGGCTGCATGATTGCCCTAAAACTCTACAGCTTGCATCAAAATGGACCATTGCTACAGACAGATTAAACTGTTACCTATTCAGAGGAATCCAGTAGTACCACTAAGAGAAGACAAGAGGAAAAGGTCATTGGATCAGAGTTATGAGTAAGAAACAGATGATGGATTCCAGAATCTCCTTTTGTTTTCAGCTCTATCCTTCCCAGGTAGGGATGCTGCCTGTAGGACAAACTAAGTCATCTCTCCAGAAAAGTGGCAGATACATTCTTGCAATGCAGTCCTTCGTCCCAAACATTCATCTGAGTGTTTCTGTATGGTACATTTGGTTCTTAGGCACGGACCGTGCTTTCCCTGTGTTTGGAAAATGCTAACAAGATATTTTGGGTTTGCCTTACCAACCTAGTGATTACAAGGAAAAGGTGAATTCCTTAATTGAGATGAAGGAAAATGAAAGCAGGAGCAGCTGAGAATAATAAAGCCACAGATAGGAGAGAGAAGCTTTGGTTTATGTTCTCGCCAGTTAACTGGAAGTTTTGCAAAAAGATGTTTGGAAATTGCTTGTGAGTTCTGTAAGACTGACCACCACAGAGCAAAACGAAACATTCTGTTGTGTAGCACCATCAGAAGGGAAAGCAGAAGAAAATGGGTCAGTATTTGCAGCCTTAGATTTGGTATTCAAAGTCATCTATCCTTGCCTGATGCTGTTATAAAGCATCCCTTGTATCTAGGCGATCACTTTGGCTGGGTGCTAGAAGTGGCTGTGAAGTGCTGAGACCCATAATTTCTGTGGATTTAAGAACGTTTGTGGATGTTCAGTGCTTTGCAAGATGAGGTCTTAAACATAGCTATGTAGATAAATATGTATATGCAGTATTTAATATAGATAATATTTAAATAGATACAATTTTACACTAATTACAGAATCTGAACTCAAAAATATGGCAAACAAAGTAGGTCCTGAGAAAGGGAACACATTTTAATAATCTGTGTGGTTAGTTCACAAAAGAAATGTCCAGCATCAATTAGTACCATTTTAATGCTATTTTGGGTAGTACCCCTCACAAGATAGGATTTGACCACATCGCCCCTTCAGTTGCAGAAATTTTAGCTAAACCTGTTATTAAAGGAAGGCAGAGAAACCTAATATAGTTCACCTTGCAAGGTGTTAAATGCTGTCTATGGGTAAGAGATGTTATCCTGACATTTTTAGTGATCAGCTCATGCCCCTCAGCATCATAAAGATGTGATTACTTTTAGCTCAGAAACTTTATTACAGGTAAATCGTATCATGCAGCTGCTCTGCCTCATACAGCGTGATTGTGCCCACACTCTGACTCTTAGCATCAAAAATTAAGCAAGATGGGGGGCAGATGGGATATTCTAGAGTGTCATTTATGTTTGCTTATTATGGAAATGTATTTTATTTTGGGACAGTCAGTGTTGATTTGCAGTGACACACAGTGTGTATTGCCAAAGAATAGATGCTGTTCACTCAGACTGATTTTTGAAAGAGCCCAAGTTTCAAATGTGTGTACTTCAGCACCGGTGAAAATTGACACTGAAAACAAAGGCTCCTGGTTGTGCTGGTGTGCCCATGTGAACAATCACCATGTTCATCTGTCTGGGGCTGTTGCGAGGTGCAGAGCTTTGCTTGCTGAGGTTTATTGGATGCATCTGTGTGACGCTCTCTTAAAAAGCTGTTGCTTCAACTCCACATCCCATGATTCTGCCCATAGAGTGACAGGGAGCGGAGCTGTGCAGCAGCGGCGCATGCTCCTTGTCTGAATGATTGCAACCGATGGAGTTCCAACGTGAACAGACCAGCTGTCGGCAGTCTTCTTTTAGATGCCAATATACTGGGCATTTAGGCATGAATGTTGCTGTTTCCAATATGCAGTGTGTTCATTACGCACCAGTTATCTGTAAGTCAGTGGGCACAAAAGGCTTTGTAACTGGATTTCAAGCCTCAACAGGAGGAGTTTGTGAAAATCTGTCTCCTTTAACTCCTGGGTTCTTGCAGGATGTACCAGAGAAATAAAAACACTTTGCACAGCCATACCAACCTGCTTGCTATTAATGGTAGCCCCAGAAGATCTTTGCTGACTGGCAGGTGTTATTAAACACCGAGAGAAATAGAAATGTTTCCTTTGCTGGCATGCAGGCTTAGGAACGGTGTGGCTAATGATAACCTTTGTAGCTATACAAGTTACGTTGGAGTCATTAAAATCTTAGGACTCAGGGCAAGTAGCAGTCATCCTGGTGCACAAGAATCAGCATTCTTCCCCAACAAGAGCTGAGATGCTCAGACATTTAAAGCTCATTTATTTCAGTGCTGCCTCCCCTCCTCAGATCATACCTAGCAATTGCACAACTGGTTGAATGAACTGTGGGGCATCAGGTGTTACAGCAAAAATACTGGCTGCTGTGAGTGGTACAGCTGAGGAAGCCAGAGGCATCGTCCAGGATGACAAATGAACTTTGCTGTTATTACAGATCAGCTGTGTTTGAGGAACTCATGAACAGAGTCTTTCAATATTCTCAGCCTTGCACTGCAAACAAGACTCGCAGCAGAGTTGTGCAGCCTGCACTGTAATACAGAGTATTGCTGGACCAGCCCTGTGTGTTTGAAGTCTGCCTTAATTAATTAAGGGGCCTCGCTTCACTCTGCTTCTCATCCAGCCAAGGGATCATTGATCTGTCCCTGCAAGACAACCTGAACTGAAAGGCCTTGAACCAGGAATTACAGCTTGACAGCTGCTGGCTATTTTGAAGAAAAAAATATTTTTCCTATCAGTGCTCAAACACTTAAATTGCAGAATAATGCTGTTATTGCTTTCAAAATTAGTTTTTAGAAGCTGCTTTTTAATTAGAACGGGGTGGCTGTGGGTGGGTGTTGGAGAGAGGGAGAATGAGTGTGCATTTGCCTGGAGATGGATTGCTAACTGAAGAGCACAGGCCCTGGAAGAGCGCAAGGCATTTAAAAGATGCACCATGCAGAAGGATCTCCACTAGCAAAGCTTTTTATGTAGCTATCAGCAGGTTCCTTAATGGTTTTATAACTGTAAATGCCATCTATGCATTACTGCGTGTGGGAGTAATGAGCATTAGTTAAAAGAGGAAAATAAATAAAGTAAACCAAGACATTAAGTGCTTTTTTTTGGCCTTTTTTCCCCATTTTTGTCTCCTGACGTAAACAAACCACTTCGATGCAAACCAATGATTCTGCTATTTATTTTGCTAGGTTAATAAAAACAAGAAGTGGCGTGAGCTGGCAACCACCTTGAACGTTGGCACTTCTAGCAGCGCAGCCAGCTCCCTGAAAAAACAATACATCCAGTACCTGTTTGCCTTTGAGTGCAAGATTGAGCGAGGGGAGGAGCCCCCTCCAGAAGTCTTCAGCACTGGAGATACGAAGAAACAACCTAAGATTCAGCCGCCATCTCCTGGTAAGTCAAAAGAACCACAGCCCCTTACACAACCATTTTTTGAATGCAAAAGATACTTCCTAGGTTGCAGTTTATATATTTAGAAGCACGTCTTGCTAATGCTGGACAAACAAGATAAATATGTTGTTGGCATCTTGCTTTCAAACCTGGAGCTAGCTCCTGAGTCAAGCCAGATTTAACTCTGAAGGGCCATCTGCAGTCACGTGTCCAGTTTGTCATTGCTTGCTCTGACATATAAAGACATATGCGCCAGCACACCCTTACTATTCAGAGTTAGGTTGGCGTAGTGAGAAGGATAGCACTCTGCACGGATGTGCTTGCACTGTGAGACACAAGGCAGCCAGTACTAACAGAAACTTCCATTTATCTAAAGATCACATTCTCGTACTTGCACTTTCCTTGCTATGACTCTGAAGCTGCATTTTCAACACAACTGTGGGTCAGTAGAGCTTCAGTTGGGGTCAGGGTGGCAGATGCTGGACTGATCAGTGAGTCTCAGATGGTTGCTCTGATACAGCTCACATTGACTGTGTGGCAGATGGAGAGAGTTGAGAGTATGGTGTATCCCCACTGCCAGCCCTCGTAGTTTGGAGGCACGCTCTCTGTTCTTTTGTTGCTAATCCTGTATGTCAGATTTAGCATCACTGTCTTTATCTTCTCATAAGAAAAACTGGAACCAAAAACGCGTGACTTTTGGCTGTTCTTTTTGTATGTACCATGTGGTGTTTGAAACCACGCTGTTTTCTTTCTAAATTAATTCAGCTTAAGACTCTGAAGATTCAAGAGTTATGAGTGATAATCAAGGCAGAAAAATTCTTCAATCGTAACATTTTAAGTACATAGGAAAAGGTGTAGTAAGTATTAGTCTATGATGTTGCCTTCTGGACTACCCATGGAAGAGGACATATTTCCTTTGATTTGCTGGTTATTAGGCTTTTCTGACCACAAAATAATTTTGTTAGTACCTACCTTCATAATTACTGTTAGGCAGACCACCTTCTTATATGGCCGAGAATGTAATTGCTGGAATGTTCACAGCCGTTTTCCTGCATTAGAAGGCAGTATTAGGAAAGTATTAAATACCTTCATTTCTGTTAGTGCAGTTCACTGGTTGAAAATGGGAAATGGTGAGGCAGGGACCCAGCAAGATCTCCAGGCAGTTTGCAGGCTGCATGACTCCAGTCTGAGAATTCTTGCTGTGGATACTGGAAAGTTGCAAAAACCTTTGTAACCATATAATACAGTTCTGACTTTTATAAGATCACTTGTTATGATAGCGCTTTGTCAGTACAGAAAAAGATAAAGGCGATAAGACTTAAATCTTTTTCAGCCTGATGTATTCACTGTAAGGATTTTGGGCTGTGTTTAGTTAAAATCTTCCTACGTACATCTCTTTGTGTAATACCTTAAATATTTAATCCACATTGTTAACACCTAGGGTTATCAGGTACCCCAGTGCTGATTATTTAACAGAGAAGATAACTAGGTTACTTTGCAAAGCAAGTCTAGAAGATGAGGAAAAATACTCGGTACTGAAAGTGAAGCCTATAGGCCAAATGTTCATCTGTCTGAAATGAGTGAAAGAGTATTTTGCTTTGCTTTCTCCTCCCTTACGCCTCTCCCTCCAACACAACACTCAGTATTTGGTTTGGGGATGATCACTGTCAGTTGGCTGAATTTTGAGATGAAGAATCATTATTTAAATATGTAAACCTGAAACAAAGGAATAGAAACACCAGACATACCACTTTTAGAGGGTCCTTGTGCATCATGATGCTACAGATGAAAATGGCAAAATCCAAGTTTAAATTTATCATAACATTCAAGCAAGCTGTCTATGAGGAGAACTGAAACTATTTTTCTAAAATAAAAACACAGCAGGACATAGAGACTAGAAGAGGGGGAAGCAAGCAAAGACCTCAAGGTTTGTTTTGCTGGCAAGAAAAGAGCTCATGTCACTGAATGGACTGCACTTCTGTACGGAGAAAGGCTTTCCCAGTGTGTATCAGCTTTAGAACATGAAATCCCGCTGAGGTATAGATGCTGCAGAGAGTACAAGCCTGTTCTCTTTAATAGTCAGCTTTTTTTCTTGCTTCTTTTCCTTTAGTATATACCAACATTAACATTTTAACTGCACAAAAGCAGTGGAGTTGTAGATGTAGTTTAGATAATCTGTTACTCTTTGGCATTCAGGGGGAGCAGGAGCCCAATACAAGAAACAGAAGCCTCCAAAGGTCCTTGCTTTAGCCATTAGCCTCTGTTGTGCAGTTAGCTCAGTGGAGGCAGAGCCACTTTGAAGCCAAATCCATTTGCAGAAAACTAGTTATCGTGTTAGGGCTGAAATTAATGCTGATAAAAAAGCAGGGGGACTTCTCTCAGAGGGGAGAGTGTTCTGTTTTGTGCAATTCTCATCCACCGATGCTGTGAAATGAGAGTTGAAAAATCAGCTCATCTTCATAAAATGTTCAAAATGAAATATTTCAATTGCTTATAAGAATATATAATGGAATATATATATACATACATA
>NW_010192636.1:0-50139 GCF_000695765.1 Mesitornis unicolor | reverse complement strand
TATTATATTATATTATGTTATGTTATGTTATATTATATTATATTATATCCTCTGTACTGTTTGTAATTTTCATCCTTTTAAATACTTATGGCTTTTTATGTCTTCACAAAGCATGAGAAAATGTCATGTCCTTTTTCAAAATATGATAGTGAAAAAAATTATTGGAATAATGCATCTCAGTTTCATTTCAAAAAAAGATAAAATATTTTTTAATCTTCTTTGTTTCTCTGTTTTACAAAGAATCTTGAGGAAAAGTAAGCAAAAATGTTATTTCATTGTGTTTTATTTAAGAATATTCCACTGAGGAAAATGCTATGTTCCTTGCTTTTTTTCTGACCACCACTCATCACCATATCATAGTCAAATACAAAATTTAAGTAATGCTGTGTTGTTAGGTTTTTTTAAACAGGTAAACAGACCCCATCCATACATCTTCCACATATTTATGGTCTCCCCATCAATGAGACTCCATCCATGTGTCTTCCACACCTCTATTTAAATATAAAAATGGCCTCCGTTGCATTCTCTTTATTAAAAGCAAGGCTTTCTTCCTTGATACCATTTTCATAATCCTCCAAAAACTCTTACTTTCAAATTAAGTTCTTATATTTCTAATTCTTCCATTTTATATGGAATATATGTAATGTTTTATATACAGTGTGAAAATTATGCTGTCCATTTTAGAGAAGTGTGGTTGCATGGTAGTCATATATTAGATCTCTTATCTTTCAAGAGGTAGCATTTGTAGGCAAGAGCAGTATGTTGAGTCTTTGTTGGCATCCTAATATTGCTGAAGAGCTAATCTAGTTATAATATATGGTTACATGAGCCTTAGTTAGACTGGAGTTGGTGGACTCTAAGGGTGGACTTCACTTTGCAGGAACCTCCTAGATTCTCATGCCCTCATGACCTGCAGCCACTCATGCACCACGGCTGTTCTTGGGAACTTGCTCATAGATGCAGCAGACATATACTTCAGGTTGGTAACACTTTTTTCTCAAGACCCGTTGACCTTTGGGCCTTCATGCATTATGAGTATCCATGGGAACTTGATAGGCTGTTACCCTCACACAACATTTGGCCTAGAAGATTTTTCTGAGTACTGTTAAGCAGTACAATGCATTAAATACAACGTATTGACTTGCCTTTCAAAACAGAATTGTATGACAATGGTAGGATTAATTTCAACATATCTAATACATTGTTTATGAACTTAAGGCAATCCATATTCTACAACTTTGATGTTTTCCTAAGCAACATTGAATATCTCTGCTTACTTCCCAAGAAAGGGAAGAAATTAGCTTGCAATTGGGAAGAAATAAGACCTAGCAGCATACTACCATAAGTAAAGCATGAAAAAAAAATTGCTTGCTATTCAATTTTTCACTCATCATAGTGAACATTATGACAAGGGTAATAAGCCATGCTACACTTCCAATAAACTTTTGTGTGCAGATATAACTGTCTTGGGAATGTTTAAATCTAAGAGTTTTAAAGAAATAACAAGACCATTTTTACACAAATTCTGAGAGGTATACCAATTCCACTGTCTGTAGTGTAGTCATTTTAAGACCTATACTTTTCACCAAGTATTTATACTATCTGAAAATTGTTGTAGGTTCTGTTAATCATCTCCATCTCATTGTTTATTTTCACTTCTGCAGCATTAGTTTATAAACCAAAATATCCATGCAATGAAACTATGGTAAAGCAAAAAGGACTTTTTTTGGGTTATTGACCCCGATATGTAGACTTGAGCCTTACAGCTTCTCCACTCCCACTTGTAGAAAACATTTTAGGTGCTAACAATTGCTGTTTCTTTAATGTAGTTATGATGGAATGTATAAATTTAATCTGCCTTTTATGGCCTATGTGCTGTCTCACCCTACATTATGCTACTACCAATAAATATATTTTCACACATTGTCTTGTTTTGCAGATGATGCTTGATTTATATTTGCAAGAAAAATATTCTATGTTGGATTAAGCAAGAGAATTAAAGACAGGATTGTAATCTTCAGTGCTATATCCTGTAATATCACAATATCAGTTACAACTGTCTCATCAGTGTAGTAAAACGTGTGTGTATTTGTGAAACACAATTGTTTCAGAGAGAAAGTCTAGAAATTAAAAACACCTTCTGTTTAAGAATATTGATGGTTTTATAATGTAGTACTTAACAATAGCAAATAGAATACTGAAACTCTGAATCTGAAAGAAGCATTGTCTGAAATATTCATTGTAGAAAAAGCATCTTGTATGTTATTTTTTTATTTCATTGGTGTTGTTTATTTTCCTACCACTGTGGTGTTTCATATAGAGTCTTTCATGTAGTTTCTGAACTCAAATGTTCATTGTGTCATGATTGGCAATAGATACCATTTAAGGTTGTCAGTGTCCACTGAAGAATAAGGTTCAGTCATTTCAGGAAAACAAAGAGGGTGTAAGACACAGATTCTTGAAAGTGTTCTTACAGAATATGAAGGGGATATATCTTCATTGTCCTGATCCTGTCTTCAGCTCCTTTGAGGAGCAAAAAATATTCAAGTCTTGATGTCTGAGGAATTCAGTCCATCATGTACCATGGGAGTTTTCCAGTGCTTTTCACCATGAGCTGGAATGTGTAGGAAGTATAGGGACATGTGGGGTGGAAGAATGGAGAAAAATGGAGTAAATAGTGCTATGCAGTAGGAATCTAAAGGCTAAAGCCAGTGGGCATAAATCCACCAGTCCAGTGGAATTACGATGAAAGACACCAATGGAGATTTTCTATTTTGATTTTTAGGCTGTATAGATGGAGGTGAAAGTGGTGAAAAATTTCAGCTAACATATATTTTTGTGGTTATTCTTTCATTTCCTTTTCTTCCTATATTTGTTTTAATATTAAACTCATTTTCCTCATTAAAATCATGCTTCTTTCAATGTTGGAGAGAATAAAGTCATCCAACAAGCTTTAAGAGACTGTTTTCATAAGTGTTTTATATCTGTCTCAACTATCCTAATATATGGCTAACAGGTGGCCATTTTATGGTAGAGATGTTCCCTTTTAAATACCTGTTTGTTACTCTTTGAATGAACCCAAATCAACCTTTTGTTATTCAAATACTTTTTCTGGTCTGTCACTTAAATACTTAAAAAAATCAGGTGACATTTCTCTATGTTGTTATTGCAGGAAGAACTCATCAAATGGAGACAAAAATATTCAGTAAAAAAATAGTTGAGCTCCTTTAATCTATGATCATAATCTCACTCCTAGTACATTGAAAAGTGTTTATACCAATAAAACACAAGTTTCTTAAGTAGCTGTTTCAATGATGTGTTAACAGTCAAGTGGGAACACTGTGAAAATGATCAGACTTTGTGTCTCAGGTCTAGTAAAGCTTCAAAGGCAAACCACATTATTGAAGTGATGAGGTACTTAGACTTTAAGGCTGTACTCACAGCCTTCACCATCAGACAGTCTCTGTATTAGATTTCAAATGGAGTTTTCTGTAAAAAACTAAAAATTATGGGTAAGAGAGAAGTAGGTAAGGGAAACCTCAAAATGTAAGTGGTTTAATCAGAAGTATATGGACTACAGATTAATTTTGATATTAAATATGGAGACTGATGATCAATGTCAAAGAAAGTAAGAAGATTATAAGGACATTTTGAAATAAAGCATTGTTTTGCAAGCTCTAAGGTTGTAGCATGTCAGTTACTGCATTTAATTGTTGCTACTCTGGCAGCTTTTAACATAAAACAAGCTCATCAGAAGCTTTGCCAGATAACCTCTGACTCTTTACATAGATTTTTGAACACGTATAAATTATACTTCATGTACAGCTCTGTCAGTGAAACACAAACTGTACAACTTTATAGCTACTGCTTGCTAAGTTTGAAGACTTTTCCACAGCCGATTGGTAAAGCATGAAATTGCAGTAAAGGTTAGTTCTGTGTCAAAGTATTTTAATTTAAAATTTAGCTGCTTCTTTTGACAGATTTTGCATGAAGGGAAATAAATCTAGAGGCTCTTTCTAAGTTAGCCAATTCAGAAATATGATGTTTCCAGTTCTCTTTATTTTTTTCTCAGTTGTTGTCCATGTCATTCCACACATAGTTGGGTTTAAGAGCAATTTACTGAGTAATCATATAACTGAGACAATTTTATACTATAGCTACCTTATTATTAACTGTAGAAGAAGAAGCAAATAATTCAGGACAGGATAAAAAGGTAATCAGTTTTAATTAAGCTTCACTCAGTTTTTCAACCATTTTAACTGTTGAAAAACAAAGTGAAATAGCCAATGTTGGTCTGCAAGTAACTGCAGCAAGTCTTCTCTTAGCAACAAAAAAGCTTTTAGAGCTTGAGTCAGTATCTGTTTTCTGCACAACTTCTGTGTCTGGGAATATGTCCAAAAGTACAAAAGGGTTCTTGAAATAATACATGAAACAAGTTAATGTATAAAATTGTCACAGAAATTTTAAGACTGATTTGAATGAAGAAATAAATGAAATGTCTGGCTAGGGAAGCACCAGAAGGAACAGTGGGCAGGAAAGGGGCTGTTAGCAGGACAGGTCTCAGTGACTTCTTGGATAGCAGATCATCAAGACTCTAGAACATGTATGTGCTGCTTCTCAGGACAGCCAGCTCTGAAAATAACAGCTGAAGAAAAGGGAAAGCCTAAAACAAGGAATATCGTAAGCCAACACTAAAGAGACTTAAGCCATTAAGAGGTGTTGGAAGGAAAACAGAAAACAGGGTAGGAGCCAAAATGTGCCTAGATAAGTAGATAAAGGACAGTGAGTAAACCCTAATGACTGCCTGGCTGGGTCAAATGGAGATATAAACCACACAAGCACCATCAGCCCACACGAGGATACAAAAAACAGACCTAAAAGCAGCAACTAAGCAAGACCCAGAAAACCTCAGGAAGACTATAGCTGGCATCCCTGTCCCCTCTGTAGTCACAAGGAAACCTGGACAGACTTCCAGGGGTCAAAGGTCTTGGTGTCTGCAGCATGGGCAGATGTCTTCTTGGTGCTTGTGAGAATGTGAGTATGACAGTGTGACTGAGTGCATAAAATCAAATTTGTTCCAAGTGTTTTTATAAAATAAGATTACCTTCAATTTCCATCTGGTCTCACTGAGGTGTTGCTACAATTATGTGACTAGTCCTGCCTTCTTAAGCTTACTCCATCTCTATACTCTGTCTTACTATCCAAGGTCTTTCATATGGAGGAATGTAAAAGGAAATGTACATATTTTTTCATCGCCAGCTTCTGAAGTGAAGGAGGTGCTTATAGAGGATAATCTCAGCAGAGTTTGTAAATGGCATCATTACCTAGGGTGATCTCCACAGTATTTGCTACACCATGGAAGAGCATGTAGTTGAATTTTTGAAATGAGAAAATGAAAAATGCAAGGAGCAGTGTATACTACTTTTTTTTTTCTTATTTCTTCCATGTCACCCAAGAAAGCTAGCTCATCTGTAAAGCTTTGGTGAATATATTGTGCAAAAAACCTAGTTGCCCTTTGTGAATGCATGTGCTTACTAATAATGAAATAAATAATGCTTCATAGTCTCTATTTCCTCTTCCTATCTTTGCTTTTTGTTCTCTACTCCCAGCCTTTCCTGAATTTCCAGACTCCTTTCCTGGCAACACACAGTCTTTCATTTTCCCACACCTGCTGACAGGTCTGTTCCACTAGAAATATAAAGGTAAAGTTGTCAGCCAAATAAAAGAGCAAAATTTATTGAAAATGTAAAACGCAAAACAAAACTTTGAGCACAGCTCAACTTTGCAAAGCACTAGTTACGGATGTTGCACTTGCTAGAATCAGCTGTGAGCATAAGCATTGCTTAAAACTGCTTCTGCTCCTTCTGTAGTGTGGACTGTGCACTTGCAGACTACTTGCCACATGATGATCAAATTGTACCTTATTACATTAGGTGTGTGTTCATATTTCCCCTTCCAAGACTCTGTGCTTTTGCTTTGTCTTAACTATTGTATGTAGTACACATCAGAGTTAGCATCCTAACTCTCTGTCAGGACTGGCTCACAGCTGAGGTGTAATCTGGTTGCCATTTGATGTGGGTGACTAAAGATCTTTAGTGTCAGAATGGTCAAGAGACAGAGAGTTTGGTATAAAAAGAAAAGTTCTTTCTTAAGTGTCTTTGAAAAGTCATATGAGTGGTTTGATTGAGTACCAGAATGCAAAGGTTGTTCCGAGTAGTGGTTCTGGCTCAGAGAATGTGGTGGTGGGTGAAGAAAGGTCTGACTTTGAGAAGTGGTTCTGGCAAAGGGCGACATGGCATGGTCCAAGGTCTACTTGCAGATTCTAGGCCTAGAAAATGGAAGAAGAGCAAACAAAAAACAGGATAAAGATACACACTGACTGCAGAATGTGCTATCAGGCTAAGCATGCTAATGCAATGGACAATTTAAGAAAATTTGTCTACTCAAAGTTATTACCCCACTTTTTCTTAAACAACTTTGACCCAGTTGACTCCTTTTCCCATGTGGCCTCAGCAATTTTGATGTGATCCAGTAAATCTGGATTTATTGTAACATCTGACCATAGCCTCCATTTCAATCCTTCTTAATGTTTATCTCTTACATTAATTGTGTTATAATCAGCTTAACCACACACATTGCTTGTCTAATCTGACATCAAGAATATACTTACACTCAAGCGGGTAAGGTTTTAATATATATACAATAAAATACAGATCAAGAGCCATGAGCAGAAATCAGTCTATTTTAGCCACTGCTTTGTCATTTAGCTCATTTTCTTCCCCTTTTTTATTCAGGTTCTGAGTCAACTCCTAAATTGTACAAAAGGTAACAGTGGCCTCATTATTCTGAAGATGTGTCTGGATGCTGGCCATAAGCTGCATGATCCAAAATAGGAGCTAGACTGTGGAGTCGGGAACCTTAATGATTTTAAACAAATTCTACTGTGCAGCTAAGTCTTTGATATCCTTAGCTCTGTAACTTATAGACCCCCTATGATTTTCAAACAGTATAAATAAAACTTGAAATTGATAAGACATAACTTATGGATATTCTGTAGAAAGTTGTTGTACTTCACTGGTTTCTTGATTGGTACTTTTCTGAAACTTCTTGCTTATGGCTGTCCACACACCTTCCAGCAGATCTGCACTGAGTACCTTTCCTTTATTATCCTCTACTGAGATGCAAAATAGTCAACAAATGTAGTAATACCAGGCCACAATTTTCATGCTCAAGCTTTTCACAGATAGACATTTTCAGGGTTTGAATTCTGGGATTCAGGACTATCAGAAAGCTATTTTCAGCATTTCGGAAAATGAGATATTAAGTTGTTGTTCTGCTATATTTTTTTTCACTTTCTAAAGCTCATTGTTCAGAATTTCTCAGGGTGGTGGTTTCTTTGATGGTATTTTGTTCTTTCTTCCTGAAGTCTATACTTTTGTGCATACTGTCTGAAGAAAAAATGACTTATACATGGAAAGGTTAAACATAATTCTTCCAAGTTTTTTTGAAAGCCCCCAGACATATGAAAAATGGTATTCTTAGGATGCACAAATACCTAAAATGTATCCAAAAAAGATAAAACATGGTACAAAATCCACTGATTTGATTTTAGTTTCTGATGTATTAGTCAATACACATACATTTCTGACTGTTCTACAGGTAGAGTATAGCATATAATTAATATGAACTTTACCTTTAAAAAAAGTGCCATGTAGTATATATACATAAGATAAAATAGAATCACAGAATCACAGAATCATAGAATCATAGAATCATAGAATCATAGAATCATAGAATGTGTTTCGTTAGAATGGACCTTTAAAGGTCACCTAGTCCAATCCTCTTGCAGTAAGCAGGGACATCTTTAACTAGATCAGGTTGCTCAGAGTCCCATCAATCCTAGCCTTAAATGTCTCCAGGGATATGATACACTCTTTTTTGCACACATACAGACAATGTTCTTTATTCATTCTAGGAAGACTACATTTGAAACAAATTTATATGGTTGGCTGTCATGTCATATTCCTTCTGCAAAATTCATTTTCAGAATTCAATTCAGAATTTCTGAATGTAATCTCCTCCAGAGTTTGCAGTAAGAAATTTTGAAAGCCTGCAATACCTTAACTCCCAATTTTTTGTCAATTTCCAGCATTAAAGTAACCAAGTACTATAGAAAAAAACATCACATTTCAAGCTTTCACTAAATGAAATTTCTGAATGCAAGAGTAAAAGCTGTATTTTAAAAGACATGAAAAGTCTCAAATAAGAAACTGATAGCTTAGACTTTAAGCTAAAATAATGAGTCACAGTGAAAATTTGAACTTTCAAGAAGTGAACTCTTCAAAAGACAATGGACAAGAGAAGATTCAGGAGCTATGGATTTCTTCTTGAGCGAACTGCTGTTTAAAAGAGTGCAATAAAAGTTATTTTTTCATGCTAGTTAACAACAAAGACTTTTAATAATCACGTCAGTTTTTCTTTCCATGAAGAATTAATGCTTGGTCCAGATCATACTGATGTTGATTGAAATATTTCTTAGTTGAGTTTTGGTTTAGCTCACTGAATTAACATAATATTTTGTAATGGATCCAAACAAAAATATGTGAAACAACCAGCATGTTAACTGAGCTAAACATATTTAATTCAATTACAGAGTAGTTTTTATAAATATTATTTATGCTACTTGTCATATATGTACTTGTGTATATATATATGAAGGAAAATATTTAATACAACCTTATTAAACTCTTCTGAGTTGCATTCTGACACTCTGAGAAATTCGCTAAGTTACATTTTTCATCAGCCCAACAGAAGAGCAAAGCACGGCAAAAGCTCTAAAACACTGGTAGATCAATCAGTCAGGTTTAAAATGTCACAGCGTCAATCATTAATCAGCCAGTTTAAGCATAGCACATAATTCTTTTGAATGGTAAATGTTGTTAGCAAGTTAACCAAGACATTATTAGATTATTTATTTTCACTCATTCAGTTTAGGCCTCCCATGTGTTATTTCATAATCCCTTGGGTGTGAGGGGAATTTAAACCTAATTGTGACTTATTTAGTTTGTTTATAGAGCTAACTCTTTTAACTTCTGTGTCTTTACATTACCTGTTTAAGAAATTACTGTTTTGTGAAATGAAAATTAAAAACCAAACCAGTTTAAAACAAATATCAGAAGAATTACCTGTAGCATGTAACAACCAAAATATGTAAAAACCTCACAATTTTCATGTACATTTTTGTTGAAATAATTTACTTTTCTATAGCCATATTTTGCAGTTATCTAAACAATCTGTAAGCTTCTTACATGTAACATATATACATAATAAATGTCAAGATATATTTATTTGGAAATTTTCTCTTAAAAATGTATGCAATGAGAAACATGTAAATAAGCTTAAAATGTTCAACTAGAGAATTTCATGTAAGACATGATAATGTTGATAAAATTTGTGGGCAAGTAATATACAATTCCTACCTTTTATTAATTGGCTTATAATTTCAAAATAAGCTTGCATGACTGCAGCTGCATTTTTTATCTTTTGAATTGCTGATGGTTTGTTTCTGCAAAATACCCATTTAGAGGTTCTTCCCTAAATATGTATTTTTTCTTGAATCTCTGAGCACCAGTACCACTACTTAGACATTCAGTTACATGGCAATTAGTGCATATATATATATATTTATATATATACACATACATAATTGTTCACTATATCATGTACTAATTGCATTATGTATGGCTATGTATGCATTATTATGCATTACATATGCATTTTATATATATGCCCATGGTATATGTATAAAGTATGTGTTTATTTATGTATGTATACATAGTATATATAAAGTATGTGCAAGAGAAACTATATAGATGTATGTGTGTATATACACAGATAGATATATATGTGGAAAAATACATAGCTGAGTGCTTAGCTGCCCTTATAACTAATTGCAGAAAACAGTATATGAGACTTTTAGACTGCAAAATGTTCTTGATTAAAAGCAGTCTCATTCATAACTCAACCTATGCTGTAGCTTTTGCATGATTTTCTGAAAATGTGTTGCTTCCTCTCCATGTAGATAAACAAGGATAAACAAGAGTAAGTATCGGAAAGGGAGCTAGTGTTTTTGATTCTTAGTGGTTACAGAAGCAGCTGATACTTTGCTGCTTTGTTACTTACTAGTTGCTTTTATTCAAAGCAGAGGAAAGTGCTGAGCAACATGAAATGTGTCTAGCAGGCCTTTATCGAGGTGTAGATGGTCCCTTTCTACATGTAAGTGGAAGAAAGCTGTGTACATGTACTGCTATCCTCAATTCCTTTTCCAAGCAGGGAGTTAAGAGCTGTCCGTTCATCTGGACCACAGCATTGAGCATAGCTGAAAGTCTGGGGCTGGTGAGAGTTTCTGCAGAGACCTGCACAGACCACCCTGCTCCTAGTGAGATCCAGGGCACCATGGGGCACTTTTGCTGGGACACAGGGATGGGGATATACATGTTTTCAAGGTATCCACCCTGACACATACTTTGTTTTTACTCCTGAGCTTCTTTCAGATCTAGGTTAGGAACTCTCACTGTAAACAACAGATACAAAGGGAACATTTTACTTTTGGAAGCCTTATGTTAATTCACCCACTGGGTTTAAAAATCCAGAGTTTGTTAAAATGTTACTGCTTTGAACCACACAGGCATCTTTTTTTCAATAGCTTTTCAGATTTCCTTGCTTTTTATAGAAGATTTTTCTTCTTGAGGCAAACAGCAGAGATACCTTTATTTCAGCAAGACTTTTCATAAGGGTCTGAAAAAGTTCAGTTTGTCACCAGCATGCTGAAAAGAAAGTGGGTTTTGAAGAAAGACATTCTTATGTGTCCTTAATATCTTCAGCCAGGAAAGTTTTTACTCAGACAACAGAATCAATCTTTTTACTGATGTAGTCTAACAAGTTTGCTAAACTAAACAGGCTGAAACCTAGTCTCTGGCAGCACGGCCAGCTGGCATGAAATGGTCTGTGTCCATACAATTAAACTCTGTTAGCCTCCAAGAGTGGTGGCAAGCAAAATAATTATTGGGAAAGGTCCCTTGCATGTGCTCATTCCAGAACCTTGCACAGAAGTTGTTTGGGAAGGTAATATTTGTTTAGTTTAAGAACCTACCAGGAAATATCTATCAATAGGTGATGAAGTCAGAGGACTCAAATCTGAGCTCTTGCATTAGTTAATTTGCTCGTACAGACATAAGCACAGTACTGCAAAGACAGAACATACTATTGCATTTGAAACTAACTAATCAAATAATGAATTCTACAAAAACAATTTCAGTCAGTGAAAAACAGAAGTTGATGATGGAATTGGAAGGAGATAAACTGCTATGTCAGTTTTGGCTGAGGAAACTGTGTATGTGCATGTTTCAACACTTATCTCTTTAAATAACAAACTTCAAATTTTCCTCTGTGGGTGCTGAGTGTTGAATGTTTAACCTGAAACAATAGGCTGCTAGTATGTAGCAGATATTTTCAGTCAAGCACTATAAAGACATGCAAATTTCGTGTATGATTATTTCTAAATAATCCTTTTTCTGATCCCATTTTGTGGTGTCTTGGTTCTTTCATAATTCATTCCATTTTAGGAAACTATCTGTCTAAAAAATGTTTTAAAAAGCAGCACTACAGAACACTTTTTTCCCAAAAGACAGCTGCGTGGACTTTAACTTAATTAAATCAACTGCATAGTTGCTTGCAAAAATATGGATATGTTCCCAAAGTATAAATTTCAGAGAAAATGCCACCCCTCAAAGAAATCAGTTATCAGACTGTGGGTATTTTGTGCTTTTTTTCTTTAATACTGAGAATATGAGAGTCATCTGAAAACTGTTCAAACTCTGACTGAGCTGTGAAAAAGAAGGTTTCTTGCTATATTTTATGAAAAGCATTTTGTGCATAAGAGGTCAGTTTAGATTTCTCTTAAATGTTGCTAATGAAGCAAAACTCCTAATAATTGCACTTCGGGTTATTTTTTCTTTCAACTTCAAGAATGAGGACAGAATACAGATGAGTCAAAATCACTCCACAATGAGTATGACACAATTCAGCCTGTAGTGGTGAAGAAAGTTTATCTTAACTTTTGTAGAGGTGATACAAATCCCCTTGACACTTCTGATGTGGAGATGAGAGAATTTCCTGGGTAGCATCTGTCTGAGGTAGATTCACACCAAGCCTGACAGAAAGCTTTCCACCATCCTGGAGTGCTCAAGTGCTTTAAAGAAGGACTCAACCCTCTTTTGAATCAGAGACTTTTCCTTATTTTTTGCTTTCCACTGATGGTTCAGTTTTTGTTTTCCCTAGTTCATTTAGAGACAAAACAGTTTCTTCAGTATAGCAGTTGAAATGACTTCCAGTCATTTCTCCAGATAAGTTAAATATTAAAATTGGAATTGTTCATCAGTTGGTGCCTATTTGGGCTGGATCTGCGTGGAATACTCATTCAGTTGACACCCAGTTGTATCCTAATTCATGACAAGATGGAGATACCTTTTCATACATCTTCGCACAGTGGAGCTTGATTGTTAGGTATAAGTCTAGATTATATACCAAAAGGTGAAATCATCACTGCAAAGACTAGAGTTATTTAGTTATTTATTTATTTTATGTCTTTTCAGGAGTATAAAGCTTTTAATCCTTTTTTTTTCTTTCTTTTATCCTCCCGGAGTCTGATCTTCAGTTTGTTGGATATGAATTTCCTTTTATTTCTTTAGATTGAAAACTAGAGGAGGACTTTTCAGTTTCAAATATGAATTTGTAAAGTCTTTTCTTCTTTTATACTGGCTGATATAATTTTTGGCTTTAATCTTTTACAATTACTTTAAAAAATGTGATTGAAAATTTATAAGACAAAAAAAACCCCAAGGCCTGAATCCAGCTTCATATATATCTACCCATTAATTTTTGTGAACTAAAACTAAAGATTAATTTCATTTTTTACATAGAAATATTTCCAGACATAATAAAATCTAATTCATAATTTTTCCTTTTAGAAGAAAACATTTCTAGATCTCAGATCCATTTCCTTTTTAAATCCTGTACACAATACCAGGCAAGAGCCTGTATGATGACCTGGAATCTAGATTCCAGAAAATTTTAAAAACTGGTTCTGTAACTGAACATAAAAGTCTAAAGTGATGGAAAATATAACTTGTACCACCCATGAATTATTAGCATTGTAAAGTATGCCATTTGATACTGTGTTGGATGGCAATCTACAGTGAATTTATTGTGTGTTTCTACCTTACTCCATGCTTTGTTTTCCCTGCTACCCTTTACCATTTGCCCCAGGATTTCAAACCTCTTGTCTTACAGCTCTGCTGTAAATATTTGACCTCTCATTTTCTCATTTGTCTGTTTTCTCCCACTGAGTCTTTTCCTCTTCTCATAAAAGTCAGCTGGGGAGGCGTCAGGTCATTGAGCAATAGCCTGTCGTGGGCAGCTGCCCACATTGTGCTGTGCGGTGCTCCCCCGCCGCGGGTCACATCCCAACAGAGGATGGCTTCATAGTGGCAGGCTCTGGGAAGAGGAGGATTTCCTCAGTGCTACTGGAGAGGATCAAGGTCCTTCTGCAGCCAGCTCTTACTGAGAAGGGACTAGTAAACAAGGCAGATGCTGTAATACCTTGCCTGGCTGGCATTAAAGGTTCCGTTTAAAATCTGTTTGTGACATTAGGTTTCAAAATTTGTTCTTCACAGCTGAAAAAATTACACCACTTCCAGCCTTTGAGGAATATTAAGAATCTTTCATTTCCTCCATGCATTCACCTTTGTTACATTGCAGGATGTTCTGACCTTTAAAAATAAGATTATGAAAACAATAGGCAAATAGCCTAGAGGACTTCTGCAATCCACATGTATATTCATTTTGGTTTGGTTAATGAAACAGTTGGAAAAAGAATGAAGGTGAAGGTTCAGATGGTTTCTTACCAGCTTGAGACTTTAGATCAATTTCAGTAAGAATAAAATCTGCAGTAAATGACTCAAAGAAAGATACAATACAATACAGTCATTTGAAATTGTATTTTCATTATTACAGAACATAGGTCACAGATTGGGTAGATAAAACACAATCAAACAAAAATTCAAAGTAGCAAATATAGGGGAAAAAAAATCCCACAAAATGAAGAAAAGTAACCCCTCTAGAAACAAACAAAAATTATTTTTCTTTCTTTTAATAACATTTGTTCTTTAACAGCATAACTTCTGCTGAAGTAGTTTTTAAATAGTCAAGATCAATGTAGCCCTAACATGGTTCTCTCTGACCCTTGCACTGCCTGGGTAGAACAAGACACATGTGGTAGCTGCTGGTGAGGGCTCCACTCGTATGAGCCCTTAGAGAACATTCTGCCACAGATAGTCCCCTAATTTAGCTAAACTGTTTGTACGGCCAAGGTTTTACAGTTCTGTTCCAAGCTGACTTCTGGCACATTTTGTTTATATAATATTCTCATCACTTCCTTCCAGGTTATGTTTAATTCCCAAGACCAGAGAAAAACCTCTTATTTTCCCCATTACAGTAGTACTGTGACTTGCCTTAAAATTAATAGGCCCTATGCTTTTACCATGCTTCCCTTGCTTCCCTCAGTGAATAACTGGGGATCTCTGTTTCCTTTCATTTCTATAAGCTGTTTCTCTTCAGTAAGGCTTATTTCCTCCACTCAATGCTCAAGCTTGGAGTATATGATAAAATTGATTGTCCTGACTGGTCCATCAGATGCCTGGCCCTTTATTATAAATTCTTATTACCTGCCCAGGACAGCTACTGGTGAAGGTTACTGGAAGAAGCCATTTGGACTTCTTACTTTTAATTTTAACCAGACATTCTTTACTGCTGCCATGTGAGAGCCACTTCTCTCGTGTTCTGGATAAGATGAGAAATATCAACAGCTAAACCATTGATCTAAGTGAAGTGAACCTCACTTCACTTATCTGAAGAGAGGAAGATAAATGATGATGTATCAGACATCCTGTATTTTATTGTAACTCCATAGCAGTGAAGGAAGTGAGCTCTTAGACATTCTAATACAGGTACCATGCTAGCAGTGTTTCCATATCTCCAAAGATTTTCTAAGTCTATTTCTCTATAGGCTTTTATAGGAAATTTAGTTGTTAAATTGACTGCAAGGCAATATGCTTTGATACTGAAAACTGCAAATACAAAGTTTTCTTGAAAAGAAAATTTTATTATGGTATTCAGTAGAAACCTGCTTACAACTCATGCCAATATCTCCATACAAGTAAGACTTCAGAAAAATTGATTAAATAAGTAGTTATTACATTATGATCACTTAACAAAAAAGGTTGTTAAATATTTCTGGTAAATGCAAAGTTACTTTACATTATGAAGAGAAGTGCAGATACAGACCAATTCAGTTTTATGTAGCTAGGGGAAATCATTAAGAACAGAACAATGGAAGATTAAAAATCCATGGGAAATCCTGGATCAAAATCAAATCCAATTTATTATGTAGCTCTCAGTGCTTTATGAATGTGGCAACAGAAATTTGCATCATGAAGAAGTCTATAAGCAAATTATATGTTTCTACATTTATTTTTATTCATACCCCAAGTTTTACTTGATTATCAAATCAGGGAATCTACAATAAAAAATCATAAGGCTTAATTGATCCACTTCGCTAATAATAAACTGTTGCACAACTTATGATAACAGTTGCATGTTGTTGTAAAATATTTGATAAGTTCTATTAAATATAAAAAAGAGGTGGTCTTCTTGCACAAAATGCATTTTCGTGTTTTAAACTCACTTAGAAGTCATTAGCTTCAGGCAACAAAGTTGCTGAGTAGGCTTGGAACACAGATAATAATCATCTATCTGCTCTTCACTTTACTATTAGATTACAGTCAGCAAAAAAAATAAAAATCATGAGGAAAAGGCATTTGACCACAAGACCTGAATGTTCATTGTTTTAATGCCAGTCAAGGAAATTCTGGGTGTCAGTATCTGGAGGCACTTTCAGAGTTATATTTAATCTGATTTTCTCCATCAATATAGGATTTTTAAATAGTTGTTTCTAACTGCATGGTTGCTTACATCTCAGTTAGCCAGAAAAGGAGATCAAATGGATATGCAGCTACATACACAAACATTTTAAAAATTCTTTTCCTCTGTGAACAGGAGCCAGGGATCAAGAAATTGAAGAAAAGTGGTATTTTCAGTTTTGCAGAAAATACAGCATTTCACAGTCATGCTTTAAATTTTGCATTAAAGAGAAGAAAATTACATATTGTGGGAGGATAATTTTGCTGAGAAGCAGTGTTCAGTGCTAAAATGTCAAAATGCCTTTTGGGACACAGCCACCGTTCCACCAGGGAGAAGAAAAACAGCCAACATCTTCACTGAGCAGCTGTCAACAAAATAGAAAACATTCACAATGGACTGAGTTTATGAACACATGGGTTATTGCATGAAGTTAATAACAAGTTACGGGTATTCTTATTCACAATTCCAGAAGTTTCCATGCAAGTTTTAACCCTACCCCCCAAAAAGTTCTTATTGGACACTCTGAAAGGGTCAAACTAAAAATATAAGGTAAGAAACAAAAACCTCTAATGGTTTAGAAACTCCATACGAGTGTCCTGTACCCTAGCACAGGACAAAATGTGGAGTTTAACCATCACAAGGTCCTGCTGCAAGCCTGAACACTGGACACAACTCAGTCCTTGGCTGCATTCACAACCCAAACAGGTAATGCTGGATGGACTGGAGGAGCTGCTCCGTAACTCTGAGCAGCAGCCCACAGTCTGACTGAGTTGGACCAGCCTGATGGTATATTCTTCTATATTCTTATTTTCTTATAAGCCTTATATAAGGCTTATTCTTATTGATATAGTTTACCAATTATCCTAAAGACTCAAAGATCACCTGGAGATCATTGGAGCCCATAACCCTGGTTTCCTCAGCATGTGTTACAGCTGGGAAAAGCGACATTGAATTTTTCCCAGCAGATTTTTCCCAGATCTGTTATGTAAGGTTGATACTTCCATTGCCAAGTGTGTGAAGTAGCATGGAGCTTTGGACTAGCAGAGCTGCAAAAAACTAACCGGAACACAGCTAAGAACTGCAGCAAACTGATTTTTCACTTTGGCTTTTGAGGGACTGACCCTAACAGGTGGAAAAGAGGGTAACTATGCTTAAACAAGTTTTATGTCTAAAACACAGCTTTCTCAGCCTGCTTGTTGGTGATCCACTCACTGAAATTGCTTATTGTCAGTAGAAACGAAAATGCATGAAGTGATGCAGAACTTAAGAGTTGCTGCAGTGTGTCACTTACTGAGCAAAGTTGCCCTCCCAAGAGTGATGGCCACAGCTCCAGGGATCCAATGGAGTGCCTGTTAAAGTTCTCTCTCAAGACAAAATATGCAGTCTTCCTGCAGAATAAGCAGCCTATTCATACTGCAGACTTACTGCACCAAGTGTGCTTAATTATTATTATTCATGTTTTAATTGTTATTATTTTACAGTGCCCAAGAGGCATGTAGGGTTTTTGTCATCTGTTAAAGACACAATTAGAAGAACTAGGCTCAAAGGAGCAGCACAGGCAGATGGTATGTTGGCAGTTAAAATCATAAAACTCTTCTCTCAAGTCTTGCCAGCAAGTGAAATAGCTTTATTGCTTCTTTTTTTTTCTTTTGCTTTCAGACAAGCAGTTTATTTCAAGATGAGTTTGCTGTAGTCAAGAGGATAGAGAAGGACAAAATTTGCTCTCTCAAGAGTTCTGACATTGAGGAAAAAAAACAAGAAACTAAAATTATTTTGACTGAGTCAGAGATCATTTATTCATATGTTCTTGCCACAGAGAAACCTCCACTATTTTCTCAACCAAATAATACGTGCCATGTGTCCAGCTTCTCTCTTCTGTCTGTCACGTTTCTAGTTAACCTTGTTAACTGGGTTAGTGGAAAAACACTGGTGTAATGTAACACAGGCAGTGACCTGCCAGATGACCTATGCAGATCAGATGAAGAATATCAATTTCGGGGTTGATTGGGGGTGTGAATAGGACCACTACTGCTAATAAAATCTAAGTTATTTTACAGTCACATCCCTCACAGCAAAGCAACAGCCTTCTGAGGTACGAGAAGGTGGTCTGAACTGCAGGTGAGAGTGCAAGTGCTTACATACCAGAAAGAAATAAAAGGTTTACTGAAAGGGCAAATAGTAAGGCTGTCACAGAGCTAGGATTACTTGTTTAAATGGCATTTTGGGTCAGGAAGCAGCTGGTCTTAAATAAGCAAATACTGCTTAGAAATGAGTATTGTGCTCTGTAAATATGGTGATACACAGGAGTTAAAGGATTTACAAACCAAAAACCTGTGAACATTTAGGTGAAATTGCATTACAGTTCACAAGTATTATATGAATGAATATTGTCCCGAAAAACATATTTTTGATATAGGATATTTTGAATACACTTAAGCCCTGGGCTGTGGGCCAGATTCTGTCAGTTTATGTGTTAGAATGTTTTGCAACACCCACATTTACTACATGGATTATTTGAAGACTCAGCTAAGCTGCATACTGAAGTGCTTCTTCCAAGGACACATTAGTGAGCTATGCTCCTGTGATATCCTCCTTCCCTCTCTAGCACCTATACAGAGCAAATACTTTACTTTGCACGCTTTTACCCAAGTGCTGCATGGATGGGTGAAAGCGTGGCCTCTCTCACTCTCCTCTTGCTCCCACTGTGGAGCGGGGCCAGGCACACTCATGAGAATCTTTTCTTACTACCCTCCAGTGAGTTCACTAGATCTGGTGAAAACACATGTGTTTCAAATTTTTTTTGGGGGGGAGGAGGAAGGTTAGGAGTTCTGCCATGATTTCCAGGCACTTTATAGAACAACTGAACATTTTCCAATATTCCAAAATGTAAAAAAAGGAATAGCTTGTTTCAGAAAAATAAATCAGTTGTGTCTTTCCCAACCAACTCATTTTTCCAGGCAATGGGAGGGATATGTGCTATACCAGAGGGGATAAACTGCTACTAGTGAAGTGATTAGTTTGTAAGTCTCAGCAAAAGACATTATCAGCACATTACTCTGCTTTTTTTCTTCAAAGGAGTTGAAAGCACAATAAGCACAATTATGCAGAAACATAACAGTTCAGCTTCCCAGTGAGTTTACATAAAAACATGACTAGGAACCTGGGTCATTATAGGTTCCTACATCCTATAGTCTCTTTCATAAATTCATCGTCATCATCTGAAAATTGGCATACATTTTGTACATATCATTTCAGTGCAAAAGCTCTCTCTCCCTTGCCTCTCAGTTTGTTGCAGCATGTTATATTTTAACTTAAATAGATCATGTTCTGCCCTGCTATTTAAACCTCTGTCAAGTTGTTCACAATCTTCCCTTTGATGAAGGGCCTTTCATTTTTTTTCAATGTCTTAAGTATAATTAAATATATGTGTGTTAAAAATACTTTATAAAGTCTTTAAAAAAATAAAAGAAACCCAAATTCTATCAAAATTAGTATGCACAGTTTGATTCTGGCTTGTGTCAGGCACACATCTCCAGGAAAGCTCCCTCCCTGACTGGATGCTCTCCAGACGGTTTTGTTACCATTACATTTTATGGGATCTCACATGCTGTAAAACTCTGAAGCCTGGCACAGTGCTAGCACTGCTTCTGGCTCTGGGCTCTGAAGCACGTTCCCCCCAAGTGCGCAGCTCACATCTGACACCCTTCTATGAAGTCAGGACCCTATAGCTCAGTGGCTTGGCACAGAAATCCATGTAGGCTGCCCTGCTGTGGAAAGGAAAGGCATGTATTGCAGCATGAAAAGTCACATCTGTACACTGTAGTTTTGTAATATGTCAATTTAATAGCATGATATCAGCTGGAGACCACAATGATACATAGAATTATGTAATTCCCAAATTACCACAGCTTGTAAGAAAACATTTGACAGCTTGATTATAATACATGTTTATAGGTTAGGCAAAGATTTGAGACTTAAAACCACACACTAAACATTAAAAAAACCCAAACAACTTAGATTTTTAAGAAACTGAATTTAAAGGCTGTGAGATCTGTTGCACAGCTATAAATTTTCCCAGTGAAAAGAATGAGAGCACAAACAGAATAACAATTTTCATTTATCTCAGTTAGGTAGAAGCTACTTTCTCTCTGTTGCCAGTAAAGAAAAGAACACTGAATATATTAGCACCCTGAAAAGGATAAGTAGAGACCTGCAAATCCCCCATGGGCCTGAGGCTTTTGTCCAGAGGCACTGTAGACAAGATCTTCCCTTACTGCATGGAAAATAGATGGAAAATAAGATTTCTACTTCTCAGGTCTTAACAGAAATCTCTGTTCATTAGAATATGAACATGTGTGGAGGTCAAAGGACAGGCAATCTGATTGCATCATATAAGATCAGTGAGGAAAAATACGTCTGCCCCCAGGGGTTTTAATTATCAACCAATTGTGGAAAGAAACCTATAGTAGGTGTTGCTGGAGGAGTTTCTGGCAGCCATTGCAGCAAAGGAGAGCAGAGAAAATATCTGGGCTTGGCCCTGAGGCGTGGCTCCTCCACACAACAGACCGTTACTTCCTGCACACTGGGACAGAGTTTGAGGGGATCTTCATCCTTACCAGTGTTACCAGGGACATTCCCAAGGCCTGCATCAACACTGAGAAACAAGGATGTGCCAAGAAAAAATCCCTAGTTCAGAACTCAAGAGGTACAGCCTAGCTTGTGTGTCCTTTGCTGACAACTATCCTCTCTTATGCTGAATTGCCTTGCAATTAAGCTTGAGTTTTCCTCTGGGATTTAGTTCTGGACAGAATATTATTTTGTGTACTTTTATTTTATTTTTTTTTAATTCAAAACTTCTGAAGTAATGTATGGATATCTAGCTGTGATATTCCTATAGCATGAAATTGAGGGGTGGCATGGCATGAGGTCCAGCGTGACATAAGCACATCTAGCAAAAAAGTCAGCTGGAGTTCATAGACTCTGTTCCTGTCTCTTGATTCTTCCATACTGGCTTTTGGGATCAGTTCCCAGAGTTAATGATCTCCAAAACCATAAACTGGAATAGTCTTTGAGATGGCTAATGAGAGCAGCCCAAAGCTGCAAGGGAGCTAAGAACTGAGTGATGTGTGTGATCAGAGCTCCTGTGTCCAGGCTCACTACCTGTTTTGGCAAAATAGACACGTACTTGTTACACAAAATAGACATTGTACTTGTTAACCTGCATAATGAACACACGCAAACATAAAATAAAGCATTTTAAAAGGTGATCATCAGTTTCACAGGTCAGACTAAAATGTTTGCATGATCTCACACTAAAATAACAATTTTAGATATTACCTTTCTGTTAAAGCTTTGCCTATGTACAAAAGTGATTGTTTTTCAAGACTTTGTGGCTGAGGCCCCCCATCCAATTTTATATGTATAAATTTATCTTAGTCTTCTAGATATTATACATAATCAATGAGGAAAAACAGACTCTCTAAGAACGCTATTCGTTTCTAAGTGAGACCTAGTGGAGACATACTGCATATTGGTGTAAAGAATAGAGTTAAACATTTGTTTATACTGAAACTCAGTCTTCTCTTTCCTGAATTCTATAAAGTGAAAGGCTTTTATATTATAACCTGATTAAAAGATTATAGTTTAAATCATTGTTAATGTAAAACTAAACAATACTTTCAGTCCTTTCATAATTGTATTTGTTCCCCAGAGATATTTCTGATAATGTTGCTCATCTGTACAGAATATTCAAATGCAAAGTACACACTAATCTTTTGCAAGGACTGCTACATAGTTAAAAAATCCTTTGAAAAAAAACCTGGATTAAAGAGGAATGTTGGGTTTTTTTTCAGTAAGTTATTTCAATGTGTTTGAATGTGGTATCATATTCCCTGTGGTTGGGTAATGTATTGTAATTTTTAGAATAAGATAACAAAAAAGTTGATACGTAATGTTGCAAAAAGACTATTAATGACTGTACATTCACCATTGTGCCTAGTGGGGAAATATAACAACAACAACAACAATTTCAAATAACAAAAAGAAAATATTAGTCAATGAGTAAGTTTGTAGTTTGAAATTTCAAAAGTTCTTATGAAACACAGATGTACTTTATCTTTATTTTAGAAGTGAGAGTAAAATGAAGGATTTTAAGAAAATGTTTTTGTAATGTTGCAACAAAAATTATTTGTTCAAACTTGGAATTAAAATAAGTGTCATTTTGACCGTGAGAAAGGAAATCATCGTGCCTTTCTATTCAACATTATGTCCAGGTCTGATGCTTATTCTTAAAGAACATTAAAATACAATGGGAATTCAAAGGATGCTCACAACATTATATGAATTTAGATTAGCTTAGTTTTTCCATTCATAGCAAAGGAGGCTGAAAGGTAAGATAACTGCTGGTGGAGGATTTTTCAAGTCTGATGATAAAGACATGACAAAACACAGTTACTGGAAGTCAAAGTTACAAAAAATTAAATTTGAAATAAGATGACATCTCTGACTGCATAGGAGTAGCAATACAACTAAAAACCAAATATTAAGGGAGAATGTGCACTTACCATTAGGGTCTTTAGAATCAGATTTTATATCATTGAAAGAGTAATAAAAAGGAAATTTTTACATTTTGTGTAGTTGTGTTTGAATTACTATATCTAGGTCAGAAAAGGGAGGGAAGAAAGTTAGGGTTGTTAGGATAGTCCTTTTGCTTTTAATATCTGTGAATTTCATCCCCTACATTCATGGGAATTAATGAACACTGAGTACACAATGTGCCAAATAACACTTTGCTTAAAGTTAGCAATTACAATCAAACGTAATTCTCTAAAGCTTAACATTGATTTCTTTCTCCATCTTTAGATGCAGAGAAACCTACAGAAATCTGTTGAAAATTGGGGCTTTTTTTTCCTCTGAAGAATGAAATATTAGCTACTGTCAAAGATGAGGCAACTAGCAGCATAGCCTCATGTGTTGACAGGTTACAGAGAATTTTAATTTTCAGGTGCCTGACTAGTGTTAAATGAGTACTGATCACGTAATTTATGGTTGTGAAGGCTAATAATTTTTTTGACTGGCTTTGTTTATATTGTAGATCTTGGTGAGGTAATCTAGTTACGCTTCACCTGTACCTCACATGTCAATTGCCTGCCTCTTAATACTTCAAGCAAGCACTGGTCTCATCTGTGTCATTGATGTGAAGCCTGGTCCATTGTGTAAATGGACTTAATAACCTTGTCCAAGTAACCTTGGACATAATACAAGTTTTCTGGCTGAAACTGAATTATTTGTGGAGTTCAGTAGGTCTGGCTACAATAATTCTTAAATTCCAGGCAAGCTGAAAACAAGGCTTGTTGTTCAAGAAGAAAATTTCAAAATTCCAAACCTTCTCTTGTCATGAACAAATAATGTTTTCTTACTACCTACTGTATCTTCTTATTTCTGTACTAGGCTTGTGCAAAGCTGCTGGGAAGAAGTGATAGTAATGTCCCTTCTACTGCACCTCTTGACAGATTCTGTTTCTGGAAATAAATATATTTTTAAGGGAAAAAATTTCTTATGGAAATTCTATTTAAAAATTATCAGCATTAAATGGATTTTTCCTCTGGTTATCTGATAACTAAGAGAGACAATAAAGGAATAGACGGGTCATTAGCTGGATTTGGGAGCACAATGTGTATGGTCCTCTCCCATGTACAAAGGCTAACATCATGCCTTGATTCTCTAAATCAAGTGATGATAACCCAGACTCTTCAGCTGTGACTTCTGAAGTGGTTAATCTCTTCTCTGATGAGATTTGAGAAGAAATTAATGGACTGACTGAATGGATTCTTCTAGGTCTGTAGCATTCATCTCTCCTTTTCCTCAGTGTTTTTTTCTTCTCTTAAAAGTCTCTGTGTTCATGCCCTGTCTGATATTTTCAGGCATGTGTCAGATCATACAATGAAAGATGTTGGAAAGGACAATGATGGGCTGTACAAAAGAGACAAACCACCCTATTGGAAATCAGTATTTATCTTTCTGCTTTCCTAGTACCAGAGCTCAGTATTAGAGGGAGGAAGGGAGCTGTAAATTGACAGTACAGTCTGCTGTATGCAAATACATGCAAGGGGAAAAGATCTCCAGAGATGAGAAAACCAGCATCAGGTCCTCTACTGAACACAGTATCTGAGTTTATAATTGAAAGCATTCCTTCTGCACTCACTGAGGTTAAGATTTCACCGTAACACTCAAGGCCATGCTGGCTGACCTGGTGCTGCTCTAGGAAGTATTATATTCTTACTGCATTTCTCTCCTGAGACGGGTAATAAGTTCACATCCTGAAGGAACACCTAAATCTTTGTGCTTCTAACCTTTTGTCAGAGCTACCTATGGGATGGGTGAGAATGTGAGGGATGTAGCTTAATGAAGCACCCTCTGCAGGCTCCCCGCTCTATGTCATCTGTTTAATCTATCATGGTGAGACAAATGCATTAGCTCTTTAGCACAAAATGGCATCTGCAAGGCTGGAATATTTGGAGTCTTAACCACATCATGACAGTTCCTGTGGTGGCCTCAGATGACTATTTAAGCACAAAGGGGGAGATTTCAATGTATTTTAGAGAAATTAATGCTGCTGCACTTTTAAATTTATATGCGGGGTGACCTCTCAGATATGTATAAATGAAATGAGTTTTACCAATGAGCTAGTCCCTCTTGCCTGTTAAATCTGTATGAATGTCAATTGTAAAATATGTTGGTCACAACATACAAACACATATGTGTTGGCAGAAAAAAAAAGGAGGTGGAAAAGGGTGACTTTTTTTTCCACCTTTTTTTTGTAAGGTATACAGCAGAACCTTCTGTCTGGTGAAAACAATGCATATAAAGGGCTGTAAAAAGGTTACAGCTTTAACTTCTGTTTGAATGTCAGATCACAGAGAAGTTAAATAAGTTTCCACACTTACTGATGAAGAATGTGAAGAAATATGAGTGGTTGCTGTCATTGACATTGGTAATTGGTCCATTTTCAAACACAGAAGCCTCCTTCTATACAGAGTAGTTGATAATAAATTATTGCTTAGTGCAGCTGAACTTTAACAAGGACTTGGCAACATAATAAGGAACTTTTTTATGTATTTATTTAACTGTTATTTATATGAGGAGGAATTCATTTATATTAAACATACTGAAGTCAAAATGAGTTATGCCATCATTTTAAAGGCCTGAATTTTCATTCTGTGCTATTAATTAGTAATATATTTTACTAGCAGTACTTTAACTAATATTATTAGCTAGCATTAAGAACTTTAGGCTCTAGGAAAAAAAAAATTATTTGCCACCCTTGATTTGGCTAGTAACTTTCAGTTCACTACATGCCGCCTGCAATCTTTGTTATTAATTATCCATGAACATTCATATTTTTCATTCAACAGTACTTGAAAACTTTAAAAGTCACATAAAGATTCATTTTGGCAATACATTTTATATGTTCTCATGTTCTTTATCTATCATGCATATTACTGCTACAGTTCTCACAGATTAATTCATCCTGAGTGAGAATTACATTGGCTCACTCTGCTAACTCAGGAAATCTCCAAGTTAAGGCCAAAGAATGATCAGTATGATGTCTTTTTACTCTCAAACCTCGTACCTACATATGAAGCAGCCAAAAGATTTACTGTTCTGTGTATGTGACAGACTACACCTATAATTTGTCCCTATTTGTCTTTATGCTTGCTTCCCCCACCCTCTACCCTCCACCACCACCCCCCCCCCAGCTTTTGCATATCAATAAATGACACTGGCATTTCTTGGTGAAAAGAAAAAAAGAAATTTCTGGTTATTTCCCAGGCATATAACCTATAGACATATTTAGATGTTCAAAGATGACCAATTTAATGGTTTTATTGTTCCCTGTTCATTTCAGAACTGATTCTGTATGTTCTAAATGTAATACTGTGTCACCAGCAGTTCATCTCAGAATGGCTATGGCTGCTTATACTTGAAAAGGCTAAATTTTTTTGAGTGTACATTGATTTCAATCTGTTCCATAATAAAAGCTGAGAATTAATAGCAGACTTCCACTCAAAAATCATAACTTCACGGGGACAGAACACAGATAAGTATCAATGTCTTTCATGCAGATATCTTTTATGCAGACTGGCATTATTTCTCTATCAACCTAATTAAGCATTGCAAAGTAAATTAAACAAGACAAACACAGTCATTTTAATTTAATTGAAATCAGAGCTTGTAATAAGAAAACAGTAAGACATAGAGAACTCTTCTGAAAAAGTCATATCCAATTATTTGATCTGTGTATAGACAGCAAAGGATCAGTCATAAAAATTAAGAAGGTGACATTCATTATATTCTTATAACAAGAGGTCAGAAGGCAACAATAGCTTGGTAATTGATTATCAGTGCTTTCTCTTACTTCCTGACTAATTTGGAAATACTTTATTCTGAGAATCTTAGTAACCTTTAGCATTCAAGGACAGAAGGACTATTCTGTAAGAGCTAATACACTGTATAATCCAAATGATTTATCATACCAGAAATCAGAAAGACAATCTACTAGGAAAAGAGAAAAAAAAAACCAGCAACCAAGCCCCAGAATACATAACCCAATACAGTTTTTTAAAGACATCACCAGTATGTAGAGATAAACACACATATATATAAATATACACATTATAAACAGTGAAACCACTTAAATTGTCAAGTTAAATGAGAAAAATGAGATTTAATTGGATCCTCTTCAACAGTTCAGAGCTCCCACAGTTGACTTTATGAACCTCAGGCAGGGGAGGGAGCAAAGAAACACTGAGCAATTCTCATTATTCTCATTAACCATTTAAAGAGGAGCTGGTATGAGAGTGCTGTTCATTGCACAGAATTAGATATGTTTCACTCATCTTTCTGCCCCTTTATGCCCTTATTTCCATATCTCCCTTATGAAACTGAGTTGTGACCCATGTATGGAAGAGTTCTAGTTCCCAGTGCCAAGAACAACAGAGCCTTATGCAGAAACTGCTCCTGTAGTAGGAATAATAGATCATGATAATAGCCTTGGCTCTCTACACTACAGACCAACTGATTTATACCTGCTGCATCTCTCACTCTGAGCAATGCCTGAGTTAAAAGGCATGAGGTGCAGGGCCTGGAGACACTAAGAAGGGATTGCATCTCACTGCAGTAAGAAGGTCCTAATGGCCCTGACTGGCTTCACCAGGGACCTCCCGCATTCCCTTGCCTATGGCCCAGGAGCCCTATTTCAGCTCAGGCTGATCCCTCATTCCCTGCTTGGGCTGTGCTGCTGCTGCTTCCAGATCGACATCTGCCTTTTACTGTTCCTGACTTATAGGCTGGACTTTTTGGATGGATACTGGACCTGACCTGCCCCTCTGAATTTCTCTGAAGGTCACTGGATTGCTGTCATAACCTGTTATTGTTAGCTGCCCTGCCCTGCTTGCCATGGTCAGGTGCCGCCAGACTGAGCCTTTTTTTGATGAAGACTCTGCCCTGACACTGGTTGGGTCACTGTGTCTTCTGGCTTATTTCCCTCCTGGAGCAGCCCCACTCCTGGAGTCTCTCAGGGATTCAGAGCACATGGGACGTAGCTCCTGTTAGTGACTCAGTACAACATTGTTATTGAATGTCAGCAGAAGTCCTTTGCATATCAGTCTACTGAATGCAGAAAAAATGAATGATAATAATAGTGGTGTAGCTGTGAAACACCACATCAAGCTCATTTCTAGTTTATTCATGATAAAAGAATAAAAACTGGATAGTTCCTAAAACCCTGTCATCTTTCTTCTAAAAGCAACAGAACAGAAACAGGAAAACATCTTCCCTAATTCCTGTCAGGTAATAGAGTTGGACCTGCTTAAAGACAAACATGTGGACCGCCTAACTAAAGAGAGACTGGTATCATTCTCTCTCTCAAGAGACACTTGTCTAGGCCAGGAGACTAGTTGATCTAGTTGTAGCTGTTCTAATTAAAGTTGACCTCTGTGGCCAAAGGAGACAGAATGTCATGTCCTAAAGGACATTCAGCCCCCACCCAGAGTGGGCTCACTATGCTGATGACTGGATATGGTGCCTAACTTCCTCTAGGTGACTTCTCATTGCTTCACTCTGTCCCAAAAGTCAGAGTGATCATGGCCAGGTGCATTCATTAAACTTCAATAGATTGTGTCTCCTTTTAAACTGAGAAGGTTTGATACTTTACGGAACAAGAATAAATCTCATCACTTCTGTAGCAACAGGTTGCTTTTCCTCATCCCTTCTCAGGTTAAACTATAACCTAAATAAAGTCTGACCCACCATATACTCACTCATGTACAAATTACTTTGAAAGTCTCTACCAATGAGCTGCTGAATTAAGGCCCTGCTTCAATAAGTAACTGCCTTTAACTCAACTTCATTGCCATTAATATGTATCTTTTTATAGTTATTTTCAGAGCAATTAGTATAATATTTTTGTAATCTATTCCTTTAAGAAGAACATATGCTTTTCGATCACTGGCTTGGAAATGGAAAAATGTCTATTATTAATCCATAATATGTGCTACCACTGCAAACAACAGACCATTGTTTAAAAAATCCAGAAGATTCATTAAAATTCATTAGAACCATGTGTCTACAGACAAGTGTAAACCTAAAGGGCAGTATGACACTCCAACCATTTGAGAAATTATAACCTAGAGAAAGACCAGAAAGACAAAAGCTTTCCTTCACTACTAAAGGGCCATGAAAATTCTACCTACTTCTTGATTGGACTCTTTGGGGTAGTTCTGGATGAAAAGCACTACATAAAATTGAAATATAGCTACTGTAGATGAAGGAGCTTAAACCTATTTTTGTTCTTGGCTATAATGTTAATTTAAACTCTTAAAATGTTTCCATCTCAATTTCTATGTTGTTTTCCACCTTACTGTGACCTTGGCTTTCCATTCAAAGATTACAAAAATACATTCCATTTCAGCTATATGTTATTATTTCACACAGTTGTTAAAGGAGAACCTGTATAGGAACAAGATTACTGTAGATTTTAGCTGCGCCTTCCCTTCCATCATTTCAAACAATATAATTTATATGTGTTTAGAAGAAATAAGAGGAAAACAACTATTCATTCTCAGTAATTTGAAACCGAATGAGGATTTTTCAGCCATTAGGCATCACATATGGTATTGAGTAATATACTTAGTTTCCAAAGCCAGAACCAGAACAGCAGAGGACAGTATTCTCAAGAGCCCCGTAGTCAGGAAAGTGATTCTTTCGTGTAGTTCTGATTCCTTTCCGCTCTAAACTTTGAACAATCATCATTTAAGGATTAGTTTAACTTGATTTTGAATGCTGCTCCTTTTGATCAAATATGATTTGAAATCATTGCATTTTCTGAACAGACAACTTTATGCCAAACTTCCTCAGAAACCTTAGTCTTCATGGTCTAAATAAAATAAATTATTTTTAGACTGATTTATCCATAAAACAGAATTGCATAGTTAAATGCTCTGTGATTATATAGTTTTTACAGTGTGCATACAATAAGTCGTTAAATCTACCAGAAACTGTGTGAGCCTTTCTTACAAAGTACTGCACAAAATGGATTTGAAATTGCATGTTTGTGAAAGTATTTAATGTCAAAACTGTCAAAGACAGTTAAACAGTTTTTACAGAATTCCAAAGTTGTTGAGTTTGGAGTTTTTTTCCCCCCAAGGACTGAATATCAGAATCTCTTGGCTTCTCCATCCAGCCCAATGTGTCAGCACAGCAAACTGTGTCTCACAGGTTTCTCCCCAGAGTGGCTGGAATCTGGTACTCTTACCACAGGTATCTAAGCCACATTAGAAACTACAGGTCTTACCTGGCCTCCACCTGCAGAAGAGTAAGGGTCTCTCCCAATCCTACTACATCTGTTGCTCCTATGCGAATGTCTGACATCCTGAAGATCTGAAATATTATTGAATATGGAGTGGAGTGAGGGGGAAGGGCAGTCAGCTGATGTCTGGATCAGTGACTTGGTTTATTAAAAACCATTTGTCTGTTTTGGAGAAAAGGAGGCTCTCTACAGCTTCCTGAGGAGGTGAATTGGAGAGGGAGGTGCTGATATCTTCTGCTGGGATCCAGCAATAGTACCATGGGAATGGTTCAAAGCTGCACCAAGGGAGGTTTAGACTCGACATTAGGAAGAGTTTCCTTACTGAGAGGGTGGTCAAACACTGGAACAGTCTTCCTGGAGAGGTGGTCAATGTCCTATGCCTGTCAGTGTTTAAGAGGCATTTGGACAATGACCTCAATGCCACGTTTTAACTTTTGGTCAGCCCTGAAGTGGTCAAGCAGTTGGTCCCTTCCAACTGAATTTTTTCTATTTTTTTATTCTCTCTTCTCTCTTCTCTCTCTTCTCTTTTTCTCCTCATCATTTTTAATGAAGAAATTTTTAAAAGTATTTACAGTTACATTTTTCATGTCTTTGATCTGAATCAGTATATTAGTCTATTATACATTTGTAGCATCATCTTGTAATAGCTCCATTTGGAGTCTATGACCAGGACTAGCTCATACTCATAACAGTCATGATATTCTAAAAGAGGAACACAGATTGTGCCCTGCAAACATGGAGGTTCAGAACTATATATCTGTTGTGGATGCAGATGATGTCTCTTTTCTTCAGACTACCCTAATGGGGTCTATCTTCACTCATGTCCAACCTGCAGTAACCTCAGACTTGTGGGAACTGAATGAGGTCTGGCAAGACTTTGTTGTGTTGTGATCTGTAGCAGACTTTGCTCTGTGAGTCACAGCTATGCTGTTTTCTGCCATACAACCCCTGCAACAAGCTGTGGACCAGATTGCTCTGGGGTAGCTCCATGGGGGGCTTTCAAGGAAGCAGGTAGATAATTTCCAGTAGGACTGGCACTAGTCTCCTCTGCTACTGCTCCCCACATTTATCAAGTGTGCCATTAACTGGAGTCTTCCCTGAGATTTGTAAATGTGTGAATGTGATCCCTTTTTGAAGAGGAAAATGCATCTTTGGTGAGGGCTCACTATTTCTGTGATGTGAGTTTGATGGAAATTTTCAACTCCTACCCTGACTTTGTAGTCAGATCTCACTAAAGATTATTGCTGTTCCCCAAACCTGTGTTCAATGGGCTTCTCACCTCATTGACGGAAGTTTTAGTGACAGGAACTGAGTTACGGTTTTAAAAAGAGAAACAGAGGTGGGAAAATTAGACCAGCCATCGAAGTAAGTTACTGATGTAACAGAGCCAGCAGCACACATTTTAATACCATATGGCCTTTCTTGTTTTGCTGTGAAAGCCATTAAGTGGCTTGCTTTGATGGCAAAATAGCACTGATTTACATTGATATTTTTGAGGGAAAATGCAAACAAACTATCACTTGAATTTCCTATGAAAAACAGCTTTATGTTTTGTAACAAGCACTTAGGGATGTGTAAGATTATTTAGTAGTCCTCCTTGTATAGCATTAATTAGATATGCAAAATATGATTAGGGTGCAAGATACTAGGTATGGAAACCATGCTTTTATTGTGGTAAGCTCCAAGAACATGCAGGTGAGGAGTGAGCTATAACAAAAAAATATAAACCAAACTACTATTAATGTTTGATTTCTAATACAAGGTTAGTTAGTTGTATTTCTAAAGTTAAGAGATGGCCTTTCTCTTACTAATCTCTCCTCCCAATCCCACAGTTCATTTAATATTGGGAGATCATTTCTGAGTTCTGTAGTTAACAGCAAATACATGGAAGATAAAGAGACAGTAAAATAAATCACAACACTCAAGTCCTTTGAGATTTGTGAGTTATGAAGCTAGATGTATTTTCTAGACTTTTTTTTTTACCAGCAACAGTGTTGCACATTAAGTGATGGAATTCAGTAGAAAAGATCATTTTAGCACAAATCTAAGATTCTTGCTATTCAAGAAAAACAAATGCATTCTTCTTGCTATTCAAGAAAAACAAATGCATTCATTTCAGAATGAAGAAAAGATATTTTTTCAGAATTTTAATAAAGAATAAGTGTAAAACTGTTCCATCAATCTAAAATACAGTATTCTTTTGTCTTTGTGAAATGATTACTAGTCCTATAAATATGGTCCTGGAAAAGCTATAGGTCTATTTTTTTTCCTTTGTCTTCTTTCCTCATTAAACAACCAACCAAACTGTTAGATTATTTGGTTTTTGTTTTACCTTGAAAGCGTAGCCTTAATTTCTGGAAGTACTATACAGTCAGAGGGGTAAAAAGTGAATAGAGTCACTACAGCTGCTTTCTACCTAAAGGTATGCAAGATTTTTTGGGGATATATTTACTAGCAATGCAAGAAAAAACTTTGCTCAGTTCTTTGGAATATAAAAATGTGAAATTTAGTATCATAAGGAATTTCCTACTAATAAGCCCCCACACACACAATGTAAATTATATCCTCTCCTCTTTCACCAGAATCAATGAAATATGAACTTTTGTGTTTATATGGATGTTGCTGTAAAAACTAAATTAATAACTTCATAAATTTTTCTTATTTTTAGGACAATTTTCTTTATATTCACAATGGAACAACAGTACAGAACCTGTGCAATTGCAGAACAACACTAAAAACGTAATGTAATCTTGAGAGTTTTCATGGAGGGATTAGCCTAGATTTACTGTAGCTGACAGTCTAGTTTGCAGAATTAATTTTCTTTGTCAGCTATAAAGAATTTTGCTGAGCAAAACTGTCCCTGTGATTTATAACGAACAACTCATAACAAATGTTTCCATGTTTCGGTGTATGATATGTAGTAAAGACTCAAGATCACTGAACCAGTGCACATAATTTTAGATCTTTTAATCCCATTACATCTTTTACTAGTGTCTCTCTTGAGCACAAAAGGTATTTTGGCACTCAAGTATTTTGATTTTCCTTTTAATGATAATTTATCAGATATTTTCCAAACTGAGATAAGGACCAATAAGTTTTTTAGATTATTGTTTAAAACCTCTCTGGATTCATAAATTATGATGTCATAGGATTACTGCCCCTTTAAAAACAGTATTAGTTTTTCCTCATCAGTAGATAATCACACGGAAGATCCTAAATTATAGGAGGGCAATGTAGCAAAATCCTCCTTCCTTTTCAAGATGAGATGGGTTAGTGGAACATTGGAAGGTCCTTATCTGCAGAAATACATAGTTACACTTTGAACACAAGTTAGTATATGAGCACCTCTGTTAATTTATATCAGATGCGATCTTTCTAAATTTTATATTATATACATAAAATTGTCACCTCACAGAAGAAGCAAAGCTATGCATCTTTAAGCACTGTTTTTCAGGTCTTGTTTTCCTCCAGGACTAATTATATTAAAACATAAAAACTGAAGAGGGATAAACCTTCTTGCTCAGCCTTCCTACCATCACCAAGTATTTCTTTATTTCCCTATGCCAGACTTCCTCAACAAGCATTGCTTGGTATAGTCCTAAAATAATAGATCAATGTATTTTCACTGATTCATATGGCTGAAGGGGTTGGTTCAGGCAGCTGCAAGAACAACTCCTCAGGCTGAAGCCTGATTTCCTTCAGTATTATCTGCAGGAATTCCTGGGCTCCTCTTGAAGCCCTGTCCTATGGTTTTGTTTACCCTCCTCCTCTCCGTTACCAACCACAAATGTGCATACAGCCTCTATGCAAGCTTTCCATTCATCCCCAAATACACACATATTCATATCTGTCATCATTTGGCACTTTTTTCTGAAACAATGCAGGTGTTTCTTCATAAAGAATTTCTGGAGGGGGTTCCAGAGGCCCAAAATACTCTTCCACTTTACTCTGTCTCAGAATCACTCATCTTCCCATCCTGGAGAATAATCAGTCTTGCCTGTGAGTGTGGGAAGCTGAGCTTGATAGGATTTTCCCAAACTCTGTTTAAAGTGTACCTATCAGTAATCAAGTGTCTACAACTCATTTAAGAGTTAAGGTTTGCACTGACCCTGCTTTGGGTTTAGTCCTAAAAATAAAGTATATGTTAAGGGACATCAGCTCTTTTGCTTTGTACTACGAAGATTTTATTTTGGAACTTTAATTTTTTCTTCTCCTGTCTATTGGAGCCCTGTAGTTACCAAAATATACAGTTTAGGTTTCTAGCTAGTGTGTGCCAATATCTTGTTTCAACATTAATTTATCTTATTATATGTGTTATAACCTTACTATGAAAACATCCTTCGTATCATCTAAGACTTCTATAGATAGCAAAAATAATACAAAATACTGTGGTTTTCATCTTGAGAGGAATCCTGTTAATAAGACAGCAAATATAGAAAAATATAAAAAGAAAAATACTTCTGAAAAAGTATAATGCAGACAGTTTTGTATGTTAGATTCATGGAATATCTTTTTACCTAATTCATGTTGAGCCATAGTCACCATGAAATATCTGGGTTTTTTACAGTTAAAATTAATCTTTATAAAATGTAACAAAATTATTAAGGATCATTCCCTTGGTAACTCATATACAGGAAAGTGTCAAGGATTTTTTCCTTTTCAGTCTACTAATTTATTGAAGATATTCTAAGGGAAATGGTTAAGATTTGTCAAATAAATCCTAAACTTACTTTTGATAGGAAAACTCTCATTGATTTAAGAAGGCAGAGAATTAGATCCATTAGGAAGGAAAATAAATGTTCTAAGTGAAAAGAAGAATGGCCACTGAGAAATATACTGCTAACCATAACTTTGCTTCCTGATTGTATTACACTATTTAGCAGAAGTCCAAACTGGGACCCATCACTTTTAATAAGGAGACATTTAAGAAGATGAATTAAGTCTCAAACAGAAGAGGTAGGTGAACTTGTCCTAACTGTGGGTGGTGCAGTAATTAAAAGTCAGGGAAGCAGCACTCTCTGACAGTTCATTAGACAAAACAGTATGTGGAAAATGTCTTGTCATGTCTAATTGCTACAGCTGCTTGGATTTCTTTGTCATTCTGGGACATCAGCTATTCATAACCAACAGGAGGAATTAATTTACAGAAAGATGCGCTTCCTATGTTACATGAGTCCTATGTGTTCAATGCCTCCAGTCTTTGACTAAAATCTTAACTTTACTAAGAGATGTGGCAAATATGACAGTAGAAAAACTATATCTAGCGATACTGTTAGAATTATTGAGTTGAGCCAACAACATTACTTAGGAGCATAATACTGTCTGAGTGGGATTATATTGTGTTGTCTATCAAGATAATTTTTACATATACATTACTAAGCAGTTCCAGATGTGGAATTTGAGCTAGGGCTACTGGTGCTGGAGCCTTTTTGCTTCAATACTGATGGTATTGTGCAAAGTTGTAAAGGATGATGATGATAATAATAATAGTAACAATAATAATTAATTATAATAAATCAAATCAACAAAACTTCACTCAGGCTCTTGAAGTTGATGCTTTCATAAAAAAATTAAATGTTAGAATGAGATAGTTGACTTGGTTGATGGTTACAGTATTTGCAAGTAGTTTTGCATGAGTAAATTCATGCAAATCGTCCATCTTTTGCACTTTAACATCATGGATTAGTTGTGGTCTGGTGCCACTCCATGCAACTAGTGCAAGTGGATGCAGCATAGCTACAAAAGAAGAGGCATTAAGAAAAATAAACAGGTGATAATGTAATTCGATGAAACTGTGAATGCATGCAAAAGGTGTAAATTGGATACAAAAAGGGCCATTTTTGAAAGTATTCAGCATTGGTGCAAAGCTTCCATTAATTTTAATAACAGCAGCACTAGGCTGGCACATTTGAAAAGACTGACTTTAAGGAGAAGAAATCAAATCTATGTCCAATGGTGAAAAATAACCTCCATGAAAAAAATGGTTCAGAGCAGAAGCCCGAGCTTAGGTGCTCTGATTTATTTTCTTGAGGAGTTTTCTCTCTCCTTTGAATTTAAGAGGTAAGGAGAGAAAGGATATATTGATGAATACAATCCTAAGATAAAATTATAAAAAAATTATAAAGTGTTGTTTGTTTCTACACAAGTATACAAAACAAGGGTGGAAAGACTATTGACATATATGACTGCCTGTTTTCTTAGCTGTGTGGTAGAGAGAACAAAACCTGAGTGGAAGCAATAAGATGTGAATTCTTCAATTAATTAGGAGTATGCGGAGTTTAGTATTTTTCTTTTGGGGCAGTAAGTGCAAATGCTATGTAAATTCTATCTTACACTGAGGATACTTTCATCGATATCGGCTCAATTTTATTAAGTCCAGTCCAGCTGAATTTGTCTTTAGTACCTCTATTTTGACTATTACACTCTAATACACAGCAATTATTTATTTCTTTGGATTTCAGAAAATACTGCACAAGGGTGTAATTTACTAATTTCAGTAATTCTTCATTGCTCTGAGTTTATTTTTAAGTTTTGTCTGTATCCTATCAGCATCCAGAATTGAAATAATATTTTCTAGGATTCTTGATTCTTCATAAAAGTCAATAGAGTTTATCAGTCCCTGCCACAAGGCTTAGATGGAGGGTCGCAAGTTGCAAATTGCAAGCATGAGTTTAAACTTCTCAACAAGATGGCGATTTAAACCTTTAGTTTGCTCCAAATCTTATTACAGACCCCCTGAGGCTATATTTACCTTCAAGGCAAATGAAGGTTTTGAACATATCAGCAGGAGGAATTAAACAGCCCTGTACCAAAGGAGTAGGAATAGGAACTTTGAAAGGGTTTCAGGTTTAGGGTGAGACCCAGACTACTGTGTCTAACCTGTCACTCAAAACCTCATTGCAGTCTCAAGGTCAATTACTCTGACCAGAATAATTTGGTGTGCAACTGCACTTTACTTTTAACGCTGCTGGAGATGAACATCTTTATTCCTTGCAAGTTTTCCTTACAAGTACCAGTGCTTTCAATGTACCTCTAACTGGTAAAATTTAGTGGGACTTAGGCTATAATTCATTTTTTTTATTATTATTATTTTCTTTTCCTTTTTTTTTCTTTTTTTTTCCCAAGGCTGAGAACAATGCATGATTGATGGGCTGAAAGATTTAAATCCTCTTTTTATCTAAGTACCACCAGTCAATGCCTATTGTAGGTTTCAAGGATACTGATACTTTTAGATTCTAAAAAAAAAAAAAAAAAAAGGATTCCTAGTAGCAAAAGGAACTGCAGACATAAAATAAGTATCTTGATGAAAAGCAAAGCAAGGTGAGTGTACCCAGATTCTGCAACTGGTTGTGCACAGACTGATTCTGGTCCTGTTTTTAAAAACATAGGTCTGTCAATTGAAGCACAACTGGAGTGGAAAAGTCCGGACTACAGGTGCATATGCATGAATCCCATTTACATCAGCTAGAGCTGTATTCAGCTGTAGGAGTTCTAGGCAGAAACTGTGCTATATTTTGTAGCTCTGAAATCCTATAGCATCCCTCAATTGTGACACTGAGGTACTACTGTAGTAATAAGTAAATAAGAATTATATAATATAATGTTGAAAAAATACCTGTATGTATATGTTCTCATTTCTTTAAAACTTCCTTGCCTTCTTATGTTTCCTTTATTTGAGATGAGAAAATAGAAGACTAAATTTGGCAAAATCTGCCATGACTGCACATTTCTTTTCTAGAGAGACCAAGAATGGAACAAAACTGAAATGCCTGAAACATTTAGCCTGGCTAGGGGAAACCAATGAAACACTATGTAAAACAACCCTGTGCAAATCTGATCTGGTGGGTGTCCTTACATTATACAAGTAACAAATCGTATCTGCTTAGGCAGAAAGAAACTGCTATCAGAAATGTAAATTTCACATTAGACTGTGGAGAAATTATATAGTTTGTCTTAAATGTAAATATCAGATAAATACTTAACTTAAAAACCTCAAAGAACTCAGAAGAAATCCTGAACTACATTTTCTTCCTTACATTTACCGAGAAGTGCATTCTCCATTTTCACTCTTTATCTGTTTTATTTCAATTATCCCTCTTTTTCTGTCAAAAAGAATGAGAAATTATCTTTTTCTTTTCTTTTTTTTTTAATTATTTTTTTTTACCTGGCCATTTGATTCTGAAATCTGTAAAAATAATGCAGTCCATAAAATTAAAAAAAAACAAAAAATCCTCTGTATCTAAGTATTACCCTATGAAACAGACATTCTTCATAGAAAACCATTCAGAAAATAACTTAACTATAATTTTTATAATAGTTTAATCTCCTCTTTATATGCTGTATTTTCCTTAGTATTCATTGTAGATGAGATAGTGTACCACACAGAAGTTCTAAAATAAGCTTTATTATTTTAAGACTCCTTTTTCATTGGTATTGGAATATTTCTTTGGCTGCTTTTGATTTCTATCCTTCTCCCTGTTTTGGGGATGTCTGAGCTGTGTTTTTCTAGCAGCTACTGATTCAGGCACTTTTAGGCATGCCTGTCTTAAGAGCACCCAGTTTCCTAAGATCAGTGGCTTTTCAAAAAGAGAATAACTAGGAGAGTACCTGTAATTACAGGTCATTTGTGAGAATTAGATCTTATGTTGCTATTAAGTTGATAAGTCATTTTGTGAACACTCCATGTGACCACTGTGACTGGCATCGCTTCTGTGTGAGAGCTGTGAATTTAAATAAAGCCATGTTTTGTCACAGCATTCAAAATCAAATCAGAAGCAGCTCCTGTGTCAGATGAGTGAAAACAAAACCTGTCCTTCAGAAGGGTTTATGTCTAAGTCTGAATGTCACTGCTTGGAGCTTGTTTTCTCCCTTCTTTAAATGTCAAGTTTGCTTAACCCAACACCTCTAAAAGAAATATGTTGTCGTTTTTTGCCATACTTTGCTTTACCTCTAAAATTTACAAAACTGATAATTCTTAGAAAGCCATGCCCAGTACAGCATGTTGACTGCACAGTCCCATCATGTTACTGCACACATACAAACGGACTTAACATTGTACACATTATAAAATAAGGATACTCATAGTGATACACAGTTTAGCTTTTCTGTGCCTATCCTGTAGCAGTTGTTCTAGGGTTTCTAGATGATAAGATGTCCCTACCTACCAATCACCCAATACATTCCCTCTTACAGTTATTTGATTATAGGTCAAAAACTCTAACAGCTGAATCAGCTCTTTTTCCATTCATGTTGGAAAAAAAATTGTGCTCATTTGTTCTTCAAACAGAAGTAAAAACAAAATAATAAGTAAAATAAGCATTTCTTTTGAAAAACATATTTGAATTTTTTTTCTCCAAATAGTTATGTCGTGTTTTAATATATGTTTGCTTTTTTGTACTGATCAGATCTGACAGTTCCAAAATCACTGCTTTGGTATACTGTTCCATATAACCTTCTGACCAGTCAAGTACTTAGCTTTTCAAATGGTCTGTATTCTAATTGGACAGACAAACAAATGTCAAAAACATGTCAACTGAAAATTTCAAACTGAGGGAGCAGATCAATGTTAATGAACAACGTGTCACAAACCTGAAATTGCTTTAGACCAATATTTTTTTAAAAACAGGTGCTTAAAATTTTGTGTCTGAAGTCCATATGCAGGTGCCTATGTAAAGGAGTACAAAACCTAAAGCCATATTGACTGCCACTATCATATCTAAAAATTTTGGTCTTAGATTGTAACTGTTTTTTCATTATTCTGTAGTTGATTCATGTTCTAATCTCATGAAGTGCCATGTGAGCTTCAAATTCTGTTAATTAAGAGACAATTTTAAAAAAAAGTTGTTGTTGTTTTCTTCTAATGGTTTTGCAGAGCTCATTCTACTCTTTCTCTCTGAGTTCCATATCATGCAATTAAAATGGCATGCAAGTGGAGAGCACTGTTAATTGAAGGAAGGATGGAGGACAATGTTGAAGAAAAGAGAGTGGGGAAGTGCAACTGGGCAGGAGACAGTTACAGTGAACATGGTAGGACTCATTTAAGCAGCTCAGTACTTTCAGACTGTCTTTGCCCACTCTTTTTCTTCTTATTGTTGTTGCCTGTGTTGACTGGCAATGTTGGGAAAAGGCAAATTCAACAGCAACCCAGTTGTTGAAAAGGAGAAGGAGAAAGGAAAGAGTTGGGGATGTGGTATGCACAGAGAACTAGAAGGAGAGATGACACTAAAAAATTGTCAAGGCAAGAGACAGAGTTTTGCATGTTATATGACTCATTAGAGAAAATTCAGTAAGGTTAAGAGCAAGGCACTGCTAATGAAAAACTTTATAAGACCACATTCAGCTTGTGGCGGACAACTTTATGTAATTGCCTAAAGCTTTAATCAGAATTGAGATTTGCTTTGAATACACAAAAATAGATGAAGTAACTCCTAATCTGTAAAGAAAAGACAAGGCATAGAGCAGAAAAAGCATGTGAGCCATTAAACATGGTGAAGAGTTGGCAGAATTCTGTTAATTATCTATGTTCTATATGAGCATAATCAAAACCAGCATTAAAATTTAATTGATTACAGAAAAATGTAATAAAATTCATCAGCCAGCAACAAGTTCTATGATTTACCTTTTAAAAAGTTTCATTTTTCTAAAAACATTATTTTGACCTCTAAGAGCAAATAGTATTTGCTTTTTAGATAAATGTCAGTATACTGTATAAAAAAAGTGAACTCAGGAAATAATGATCTGCTTGATTTTATTTTTATCATTATATAGAGCATTGCATGTATTAGTATCAGTATATAAGAATAACAGCAACATAATAGCAAACTAACAATATCCTTCAACTTAAGTAACTACTCTTTTTATTACATATGAGACAGCGATGTCCTTGTAAACTATGTTTATTTGGATTTGCAAAAACAATGGGAGATACTTTTGCAGATGCCGATGTAACTTGTATTATTCCCTTTCCCAAAGCATTAGGATTTATTATCTCCCAATTATCTTGTATTAATGTCAATAATTCTTTTGCTAATTCCTTGTCTCCTGCTGGGCATGAAGACATTAACAAATCTGTCCAGCATTATAATTCACCACATTTCTGAAAGCTTTTTCTGAACTCTTCTTAAATGTAAATGAAAATATGGAAATAAGATTTATACAAATTAGAAATTTTAATGGAATATGCTGGGTCTGGCTCTAAGCTTCCAAATAGTCCATCCAAACTTAATTGGTGTTCAGTTATTTCCTTAACTAGTATTTAGTGTCTAGATACTCTTAAATATTTTAACATTGTCAGGAAAATATATTATTTTCCTTTCATAACTTGGCTGGATAATCAAAATCTTAGCCAAGAATGATACAAAGAACCTCCAACTGTTTCTGTCCAATTTGTCATTCTTTAATTTATTGCATTTTAAGAACTCTGATTATCAGTCCTTTGTTTTTCATTAACCCCAGACACAGATGGTTCAAACATGAGAATATTGATGCAGAGCAGTGACACATCTCTGCAGTGGGAGAACGGAAAACCAAATTTCCTACCCCAACCCAGCAGGAGTACTTCAGCAGTCAGCACTGTGTATGTTATAATGATGTGTCCCAATAAACAACTCCAGTATTCAGAGCTCACCCACATACTTGGCTCTTCAGCTGCCTGGTCGATTCATGGGGAATCTTTTTTCTCTTTGCCTTGCTCAAATTGATCACACTTTTCACTTTCATATAACAGAGCAGAATGTAAATGCAGGAATTTTTCTTTCCACTTAGAATGATCTGGACCCCGTCTCCTCCTTCACCTATCACTCTGGTTATCACTGATGAGACACGTAAAAACAACCATACCACATCAGATTAAAGGTCCATCTAGCTTAGTTCCTGATGATATCTGACATCAGTTGCCTGGGGAAGAGTGAAAGGATTCAACAATATATAGGAATCCTTTCTCAGGATTCTTTCTGTCTACAGCAATTTGAAAGTCAGGATTTCTTTCTGAGACAGAAAATACATCTTCCTGTTTAATGGCTTTGCTAGAGATTTCTTTCTTATTTTCTTCCAATCATTTTTGAAGTTATATAGATTTAATATCCACAATACACACAATCCACAAGGCAGGAAGTTTTATGGTGTCATTGCATTTTGTGTGGAAAGTGACTTCATTTTATTTGTTTTTGACTAGCTTGATTTAATACCCTATTGTATTTGAGCAAATGAGGAACAATTACTTTTCCAACAAGCCCAGTTACTTTAACCACTGTGTGCTCCTGCCCCATCCATTTTAACAGATCTTCCCTGGACTCTTTCCAGTTAATCAATGCCTCTTCTGCACCTGGAGGTCCCAAACTCATCAAGTCATTCACATACAGCCCTATAACTTCTAAGTTTCAGACACATAGGGTATAGCACAAGTGTTGAGAAGTTCAAAATTCAGCATCCTTCAGGAAGCCACAGGTGAAGGACACATGTTGGCCGCTAAGGTTATACTACTAACAGAAAGAAGGCAAAGGACAAGCTACTAGTCCAAAAGTCAAAAGGCATAATTAATTTATAACCATGGTACTGTGAGCTAGCTCACTCTGGAGCAGACGGGCTTAAATGACACCATTTAGCCACTCACTGTTGGCTCTGTGACCATAAACCTACATTGCTGTTTTGTGTGAATTTTAATTTCAGAGTGCCTCAAATAATTTCAGGGTTTGAGTGCAGTCATCCAGAGTGGTGTTTTTCTAACTTAAAACTGGGTGTGTGTATGGCATGAAAATCTGTGTTGCATAGAGATGTAGAACTTCTTTGCTATGTGAATTAGTTTATGTTCTTTCTAGCTGTGAGAGGTGAACAAAGCAATTTTTATTCACTGTTTGTTACAGATAAATATGAACTGATTGAGCTACCATGAAGTAGTGGATAGCTTACCTCTTACTGAACATGAATGCATCAATTTTCCCATGTAAATTGTTAATAATTTAATTTTCAATATTTTAAGGATTTAGAATATGTATTGTAATTGAGTAATATTATTGATAAGCATATTTCATCAAAACTATAAAAATATATAGAGTAATACAAATATAAAATTACATAGAAGTATAATTTTATTATTCTTATACAATCCAATCTCATCATATAAGTGTATGCAATTTTGTATAAATAATCCAGTGTTGGAACCAGTGGGAATGAAAATCCATATAGTCCTGTTATTTTGTGGATTATCAGTCTACTACTCATGTACTTTTAAGCTATACTCATTTCCCTTTTTACATTTAGAAATAAAATAAAATTAGGAAATGCAAGCTCAGAGTTTACACAATGTGAGGCAGACAGAAGTCTGTAAAGTTTTTTTCATGCTGACAGGACTGCTGTTCTTTGATGCTGAGGAACTTTTTGTTTGGGAGCTTCCCTTTCACACTGACAATGTGACTTCTGTTCTATGAACTTTTGTTTTGTCCAATCTGTATTGTAATTTTGTAGCATTTTGGGACTGAATCCACCAGAGTTAATAGAGGTCGGGTTTGCAACAACATAGTTGCTTGTGAGAGTGGGATACTGTCAGCACCCTTGCTCTTCCCAGTGGTTTTACAGAGAGTATTAATTCAAATTCAGAGCCAACAGCACAAGGTCGTCAAATATCTGCTTAATCTACTTCAAGAAGATTGTAAAATAGAACGTGCAAACTGTACCTACAAACTGAAATACATTTTTTATTCCAGTTACTTATTATTTTCAACATGTCCATATTTTTGACGACACTTACCTGAACATTTACCCAGAACCTGACTATACTCACTGTCCTGGAACAACTCCACTTCTCTAACACACTGAAATTTTCTGTCATAAAAGTAATGCTTTCCTGCACATCAAAAATGCTTGTGATTTGTCTCAAAGGAATGAGATGGAACATAAAATGAACATTTTAAACTTGACTATGTTTAGTCCACACTTTCTCTGTAGTTAACCGCTGTCAGAAAAACACAGTAATTCACTCTGTGCAGACCAAGAAAGAAAAGGAGGACAACAATATTATATGGTAGATGTGAACCATCTTTCATCATTTTCTAAAGGAAAGAGCTTAAACATGATGATGATAAGGCATAGTTAATTACTTTACATAAGTCTAGGTATTTTTTGGTTCAGAATATCACAAAACTCCATCAGAAAGCTTTTGATATTTCCATACTTTGATGCACATCTGAAACAACATCTAAATGCAACTTGTCAGACAAAACAAAATAAAACCAAACAGATGCTGCACATGGGCCAAGTTTCTCATATTTTTTCCAGCTTAATATAGAAATCTTCAAATATTAGTAATTTAATATTTTAACTTTGAGTATGCCATTTTTTTACTTCATTAAAAAAAGTTCTTTTGGTTTATTTGCAATTCTGTAGCAAATCACTACATATCCTCATAATATTTTTTTTTTCCCAAATTGCTTTTAGTGTCAGTTCCAAGTTTGATCAAAATGAGACTGGCTTTCTAAAAGCAAAACTGTACTTTACTTCTAATCCATTTCAATCCACTCCATCCTATTAAGTCAAGCAGAGAAGTCTCAGTATTAGTTGATAATTAAACAGCAATGACTTCAGAATATAAAATTTAATGACCTGGAATCTCATGCCTATTAAAGACTACATGTTTTCTTTAAAAGCTCTCAGGTTACAGTTACAAACACATAGATTTCAGGAAATACCCACAGTGTTGGCGATAATTTAATACTCTTTGACATTGTACTAACAAGTAAGACATTGACTGGCAGGTGTTTAAAATCTTAGATCAGGTAGCCTGTTCATAAACTTATTTATGGTCAGGGCCTGGTGATGAGTCCCTGAATTAATTAAATACTAGTAAAATTCACTTCTTGGAACAAAAGACATTTTCTTGAGTTCAATATTGAGCTAAAGCAGAACAACATGTTATTTCATATAAGGTCAAAATTTTTTTAAGAGTACTGGCAGGTTTGTAAAAAAATTATTTATTTAAAACCAGAATGAACTATTGCTCTTAGGGAGGAACTTCAAAAACAGTCTTGGTAAAAAAATACCTCGCCCCAAAAAAAAACCCCACAGAGGCTTAAAACTGTTGATTGGGATCAAATACTGTATTTTCATCTGAAGTTTAGCCACTCTCTGCTCAGAAGACAAATTGTCTAGAAGCTAACTTTTATGATTCTTAGTTATATATTAAAAATGTTGTCTGGGAGATTATATTGAGACTAGACATATGTGTTTGTGACCTAAATTTGTGCCTATTTTTTGTGCTAATAAATAACAACTCAGAAAATCTTGCAAGTGAAAGTTTTAAGTTAAAAGAAGCAAACATTTGTGGTTTTGCTTACTGATAGTTCACATTTACTTTTTTGCACTTGGGAATAAGACTCGAAACTTTGAAATGCAAAATAAAAGTCATTATTTTTACAAAGGATTTCACTTTATGTGTAATTATCTGCTTCTTTTTTGTAACTGTATGCCACAAATACGAATTTCCTCCTCTCTAGAACATCCTGCATATCTATGGGTATTGTTATCCTATGGATATTTTATGGGTAATATGTTTGCCTGAGATTGATTAGACAGTTTGAGATAGACAGTAGTTCCAGGCTAACAGTAATTTCATTTCTGACAGTACAAATCTTTGCTATGTGTATGTTGAAACTTGACTATCCCTTATGATACAAAACAGAGTTCTCACTGAGATAATTCTTAATATTTTGCTTGTGGTTTTGCTCTATGTGTGACCCTTCAGAGCTTAATAAAGATCCAAGAGAATAGGAGAGAAGAAATCCATTTTAACTGATGAAGTGACGGCAAGGAAACAAGAGGAAAAGGCAGCCAGCCTGGGGCACCAAGCATCCAGAACTGATTTTATTTAAGATAGCTAGGGAAAATGTGTCAATCCATCATAGCAGCCCAGCAAGAGAACTTCACAGCCAGGAAGAAGGCAAATACACCACTGAGTAAGCTTCCGAAAGTTTTAGCCAAGTACTGATTCTATAGACTATAGGTAATGCAGGATAAATAACTGTATTGTTCATATATCCATTAAATAACAATAGCTAACTAAGACTGTTAAATAACTAGTATTACTAGAATATTTTTAATGCTGGAGAGAAACACGCAGTGTTTCTTATCAAAAGTTTATGGCACTGTTTGTTTTTGTTTGTTTTTTTCTATTGCCTCCAAGGAAGTTTCTGACCCTCCTTTTTTAGTATCAATAATGGCCCAAAACACAATTTCAAAACAGAAGTCTTTCTCTTAGACTACCTTCAAATCCTTGCTTATGCATCAGATTCTGAAGAGCCCACTGCAGTTGCAGTATTAAAAAACTCCATCTCAAGGAATATTTCCAAAAGAATAAAAAATTTCAAAAGCTGTCACAGCAATAGGCAGTACTGGAAGTCAAAATAAGTGTGCCAAGACATGCATCTGGACCCCTGGAAAGGAAAATGGATGAAGCTTTAAAAGGAAATCACTGGTAGTGATTTGAACTGTGAATTATGCTGTGGATAGTGCTTCCAAGATTTGAGTACTAAATGCATTTTTCATCACTATTTTCCCACATCTTAGCTTCAGCAAAAGCCTATCAAAGTTTACAGAGACCTAAAATTACAATTTAATCGCAGCACTTAATCACAGGAAGGGAAAAACTTACACTGAAGTTAGCAGAAATCTGTGGGTTTTCATCTGATGAAGTAAGAAAAGAGAAAAGAAACTTCAGAGCAGGTGACCTTGAGTCCCACATGTAATCTTTTACCATGAGAAATGACAGTGTTCATCAGTAATGTTACCTAAATTGCACAGCTCAGTAACATTCACGGTATAAATTGGACAAATCATAGTCTTAGGTGTTTGTTTACTTCCACTCGTGTGATGAACATTGACAAGACACCCTGTAATAAATCCTCTCTCTGAAGCAAGAGCAGAATGCCAAAAAATCTGCTCTCATCATAGAAATTAAACAGAGAAATGTGAGAGCTAGAATCTCTGTCTTGCATAAGATGTCTAGGCCAATGATAAAGAGAATTAAGCATGGTAAGACCTCGCTATTTTTCAGAGTGTGTACTGAAAGGAGTTGTCAGTCACTGAAGTGCATCTTGCTGGCATCAGTTTAAAAAGTTATAGTAACCTGCAACAAAATTCCCTGTGTTATGTAATTACAAGTCTAAACCTGAAGAAAGAGCCAGTTTTTTCCTTTGACATAAAACAGTCATGCTGCTGAAAACTGCTTTTACACTTTTATTTCATATAAGCAAAGCAGTTAGAGCTCACAGCTATTGAAGTCTTTCCACATAAAATATACATCTGTTCTCAAACTGTCATATATAGTGCATTTTGTTCCCCGAAATAAAATTCACATTCCTTAGTGACTAATGTATTTAATTGTGTTCCAAACAAACATGATGTTTAAAAACAACCTTTAATTTTAAATGAAGAGGTGGATTAAGGCTAATTGGAGTCTTATCAACCAAATATTATCTACACACAAGGGACTGTCTCTGTCTTCCTTCAACAGTTTTGCTTTAAGTTAGCTATTCTCTAAAACTAGTCTTCACTTCACCACATCTTGAATCCCCCTGCCCTATTTGTCAGCCATTTCCAAAGGCATTAGCTCAACTGTTCTGAGCTCATGCTTGCGAGTTAAAGAACAACATAGGTGATATAATGGGTGGCACCATGTTTAGTCAAAAACATTTCTTAAATACATATAGAATATGTAGTTTCACTAATAAAACTTAATTGCTTTTAATATTTTTATATACATTCCAGAAATCAAATAATGTTTAATAGAAACAGTTATTGTATAATAAGGCTTCTATAGATAAACAATGTAAAAACTTAAATTATCATTTTTTTATTGCAGCTTTGTTATATTTTAAAATTAAAGATTGTTACGTAATGTGTGTTGTTCTCCCGTACTCTTCATTTTGGAGATGTCCTGACAGCTTTGAATTTTTTTTTTTTTTCATATTTGTCTTATTTACATTAAGAAATTGGGTAAGTCTAGCCCTTTCTAACAAACCTTTCAGGCTTATTGAATACTCATTTTCCAACTAGAAATGTTTCAGCAAAAGATCTTGTTCAGACACATTAATGAAAATGAACAATCTTTGTCTATATCTTACAGTCCTAAGGACTACAAAAATAATTTATATTCCAATCAGATTTTGAAAAATGCTTTTTTTTATTAACTCCTAATTTATTTTTTTTTAATTGGAGAGGATCTTATTCTTTTTTTTTCCTGTATCATCTTTCTTTTTATGTTAAATTTCATTTTAAGTGGATGCAATAAAAAATAAGTGGAAGAACATTTTCTCCTAGGAATATCAATAAAGTTCAGGACCAGGTCACCGCATTATTTCTGAGTTTCAAAGAACTCTGAAGATGTTTTAAACACAGATGAAAAAATGCATTAAATTTTCTAACAGTTTTCCAGTGTCAGACTCATGCCAAGTCTTCAGTTTCATCAGATCATTAAAACACTGAAGTATCCTGCAAAAGTATCTTCTTGTTAATGCTCCATACTTCAGCTACAAAGGTAAAACACATCTCCAAACTGTTGCTGAAACTACAGAGAAATGATTAAGCAAATATATTTTTATGTTCTCTGAGAAGCTGATGCTATAGAGGAACATTTAATGCAGTCAGAAACATTGTAGCTTATGCTAGTTTTCTTCCTTACTTCAGCACGTGCACTGTATAGCTAGAGGAAAATATACAAGTGAAGAAGAATACCATGTTTGGTGAAAAAACAATTGTTCATTTCTTTAGAATTCAAGTTTCTACTACAAAGGTGATTCTTTCAACAGAAAGAGTCATAGTAAAAGGTTCTGAAATATGCACATGATCATTGTCAGAAACAACAGGAAGGACATCTGAATTTTTCAAAACTGGAAGATTCTGTACAAGGTTCTTCTTTTCTAGCCTATATTAGTACGCTACATCCTGCTGTCTCCAGAGTGTCTGTAAGTGAACTTCCAGGACTCCAAAAAATGTTATTTAAAGGTTTTTACTCTTCTTGCCAGCTACTTAGGATATGGGTAGAAAAAATGATAAAAAGAGCGGAATAAGGTTATTCTTTTCTAGCCACCTCAGATGATATAACAGAAGAAAGAAGAATATGTGAACATTAAAGTTGAATGTGATGAAAGGCTGGGCGCCTTTGAGGCTGGTCCAGGGAGCAGTGTAGTGGCCAGAAAGCTGCTTCCCTTGGAACAATCTTGGCTGAGCAGACCTGAAGACAGAGCTTTCCGTGTAGTTTTATTCTCTCTACTTCTGCATTTTGAAGACTGCCTTTCATAACAGCTTGTAAATCACTCATGAGCAATCCTAAAGCCAAAACAAAATATCATGTATAAGAAAAAAACCCCAAAACAATCAACCTTAGCCATCACTCATTTAAAAAGTTATCTCGGTTTATGTTATAAATCCTACACTGAAAGTGATCATTTGGACTTTGCTACAGTGTTTTACATTGAAAAACCCCTGATCTAACAGAGGAGTTTATGGTGCTTATTTTTAATCCAATTCACATCTTCCAGGTTTTTATTCTAGCCTCTAGTTTCTTAAAGAAAAAAGAACAATTTCTGACTTCACTGGAAAATACAGAGCAGTTATCCAGTCTATTATCTGATCTTTTGTTCTATTCTTAAAACATTGGTTTTCAGATTTTAAGAGTACAGTAATACTAATGCAGTCTTCACTTCTCTGTCCATAAAGTCAGAGATAAACCTGTCTTTGTTGAACATCTTTTCTATACCAATCAGTGTTTTATTTTTTTAATACTAAAAAATAAAATCTATGCTTCATTGCAACCATTTTAAGTGACTAATATATACTAGTATTCCATACCAGAAAGAAATTAAGACACCATATGTAATTAATTCAATAGAATTTTCCAAAAGCGACTTAAGTTTTCCCATTGCTAAGTGGCATTTTCACAAGTTAGGCACCAGCTTGTAAAACTATTTGGCAGAAAATGGATTTAGGAAAAAAATGTATATTCATTTCTTGCTCTTAGCCCTTTGAACTCATCTAGAAGTTGACAAAAGATTTGTTTACGTTTTTTGCCTAAACGGGTATAGATAAATAAGATGTGAAATTGTAGCATTTCTAACACATGGGAGATCCTCTTCTCTACACCTGTGTTTGGTTTAAAATTCAAGCTATATTATCTGCAAGACCCAGCATCTCTCTATCTTTCACTTTCTATCTAGTGCTAATTGTTGCGAAAACGGGGAGAATAAATC
>NW_010192635.1:2341-2680 GCF_000695765.1 Mesitornis unicolor | reverse complement strand
GGAAATCGAGTCCTTGAGTTCTCCAAGGCCATGTTGAGGAGTTTGGGACTCTTCAGAGTGAGGGTTTCCATGCGTGAGTATGGAAGATGTCAGGGAAGGGGACGTCTTTGCCAGCAGCAGAGCTGGGTCACCTGGGGTTTTGGGTAGGAATGGTGCAGCTTTGGGTAGGGACAGTGGGGTTTTGGGTAGGGACGGTGGGGTTTTGGGTAGGGACGGTGGGGTTTTGGGTAAAGATGGTGGGTTTTGGGTAGGGGCGGTGGGGTTTTGGGTAGGGATGGTGGCGTTTGGGGAGGGGACGTGGGGGTTTTGGGTAGGGACGGGGGGGTTTTGGGAAGGGAA
>NW_010192635.1:0-2130 GCF_000695765.1 Mesitornis unicolor | reverse complement strand
TGGTGGGTTTTGGGTAGGGGCAGTGGGGTTTTGGGTAGGGGCGGTGGGGTTTTGGGTAGGGATGGTGCAGCTTTGGGTAGGGACAATGGGGTTTTGGGTAGGGGCAATGGGGTTTTGGGTAGAGACGGTGGGGTTTTGGGTAGGGACGGTGCAGCTTTAGGTAGGGATGGTGGGGTTTTGGGAAACCAGCCGTGCAAGTTGGAAACACCCTCGTGCTGCACACGGAGCCGCAGCATCGCTGGTCCATTGCTGTCCAGGGGGGGTTGCCTTGCCGCAGGGGACCCCCACGTCCCCTCCCGTGCCCCCCACCTCTTACTTTTGGACCCTGTGAGGAACAACGCGGCGCTACCGAAGGAGATGGACATTGGAGGACCTTGCTTTGTCCCCCTCCAGCGAGGAATCCCAGCGGTGACGCAGGCGGCCCCATCGGGGCGCGACGCAGCAGTTCCCCAGGGGAGGGGTGATCTCCGGCGACAAAAATGCGCCCTTCCACTCGAGCGACTGCTCCCAGTTTGCCATGAAAACATTCGTTCCTGAAACTGGAGTCATTCCTGGGATTGCAACACCCGGGCTGTGTTTCCAATTAATCCGCCGCAGTCGTCATGCGTTTTCCAAGCGCCTTGGCTCTGCGCGGAGGGCGAGCCGCCATTTTTTTTTCCACGCCGAAACGCCAGCCGCGATGTGCACGGTGTTAAATGAGGAGAGAGCGGCCCCGGCGGCCTTGGCACGGGGTGGCAAAGGGGTACAGGGCAGCTCCTAAACCACGATGGGGGCTGGGGGGGATGCAGGCAGAGCAGCGTCCTCCTGGGAACGCAGACGCTTGGAATAGTTGTTGAATTACTTGTGAGTTTTTCCTGACTTGGTTTCCTCCTGTTTCTGGGTGTGTTTTTGTTTTGGGGGGTTGAAGTGAGTTGTGCTTGGTGTATTCTCCGCGTCTGCAGGAGCGTTTTTACAGCTTTTTGGGGATGGTGGGGTGAGTCCACAACCCCGTGGGGTGCTCCTGCGCCCGGTGAGGCAGGCAGTGGCCGTTTTATTTGGGAACTGAGCGATCCCACGCAGATTTGGGTGCCAAATCCGGGGCGTGGTGGCCCACCGAGCTGCATAGCGAGTCCTGATGGTGCAATCTCTGTGTTGGACACAGCCTCTGGGACGACACTCGTCCCCTCGCCGCTGCTTTTCCTTCTCTCCTAGGGTTGCTTTTGCAGAAGCCAAGGTTTTGGCCCGGAGCTGGAAGGGCCCCGGCGCATTCCTCTCATCTCCCGTGTGATTTTCTGAGGAACGCAATTGGATCCGGAGCCCCCGCGGTCCCAGCTGGGTGGGAGCCGCCCAGCGCCTCTGCACAAACACTCACGGAGAGGCCGAGCTTGCGTCGAAACCCGGCCCTTTCCAAAAATGAGCTGAGGGCCCCCTCCCTCCCTCTGGAGCCTGCAGGGACCACGGATGGGGAGCAGAAAAGGAGGGGACAGGGAGGTTTAGGAGGTCTCTGCCACCAAGGAGCATCCAAAATGCTTGGAGCTGTGGGGAACCGGAGCAGGGATGGAGACTCCATCACCCGTGCTTTGTTTTAGGGCTGGGAAGAGTTAAGTGAGGATGGGGACGGGACCCCTCCCAAATTGGATGGCGTTTGCTCTCCCATCTGTGAGACCCCTCCCAAATTGGATGGCGTTTGCTCTCCCATCTGCGAGCGCAGATGCGGAAAAGCTGGGAAAAAAACCCCCAAAAAACCCCAGGGAAGCAGGGAGGGGGAAGGCAGATTTAGCGCTGGTGTTTAATGCCGCAGTGCATCGCTATTTTGAATGCTCTGAAGGAAGTTGTGCTCGCTTCCCAAGTTATTTGCTCCAGAAATAGAGCTTCGCTATGCATCTCTATTAGAATAAGTCTGCTGCATGGATGTCTAGCAGCGAGGGTGTGATCTTTCCATATTTACTTGCAGGACAATAACACTGATGGTCTCTATTTTTGACTCATGCAAAAAATGCCCTTGGGATTCAGCAGGGGACGACGGGGAGGGTTTGTGGGGGTGGCTGCGATGCTGGTTTGGGTGGTGCCAGTCCTGAAATCCCAACTCAGGTCCTAAAAGTATCCAGAACCTTTTATATATCCATCTCTCTGTCCATCCATCCATCTCTC
>NW_010192634.1:0-4395 GCF_000695765.1 Mesitornis unicolor | reverse complement strand
AAATTAGTCTTAGAAATGTTTTTGTCAGATCACTGATCTTACTTTTCCCCCACGTACTACTACATTTTTTGGTCTGTATTTACTTAAAACCACCTTTTCCTCTTTGTAAAAAATTCTTATTGAGTTGATTAAGGTAAGTACAAATGGTGAAATAATTTTCAGACTATTTTCCTATACAATTTAATAATGAGAAAAGAGAAAACAGTACAATAGGAAAAAGTACTTCAAAGTGCTGATATAATTTAACTAAGTACTGTAAATGGTAGCACAGCCATAAAGGACTGTGTGGGTGACTCTGTACGTGCTCTGTAACCCTTACAGTAGAAAAGTTTTTCCTTATGTTCAGGTTGAACCTCCTATAATGCAGTTTGCTCCCATTGCCCCTCGTCCTATCATTTGACATCAGAGAGTCAGGTAAGTGGCGAAGTCACCATTACTGGAGGTATATAAAAGACAAGTGGATGAGTTACTTAGAGACATTGTTTGGTAGTCTCCATGTTATAGTTGGACTGAATGACATTAAAGGTCTTTTCCAACCAAATGACATTATGATCCTGTGAAATCTTTCAAATTGCCTAAATGACAGTTTCTTATATCACAGGAGACGCAGCCTATCAGTGGCCCCATTATCACTTGACCAAAATGAAAATATGTCAATAATTCTTTAAGTTTTATTATTCTATTTCTTGCCAGACTATGCAATTCAGCTGTATAAGTGGATGAATTATGCAAAAGAGATTATTTTTATGCTTAGAAAATCAATAATGACCTGAATAAAGAAAGAAGGAAATAGAGTTGTTGACTTTCATGGTGTTTCTAAACCAGCTATTCATAATCTGGCACAGTAGCTAATTGAGAAATTATTTAAGTAGTTATACATATTCTAGTATGCTTATTTAAACTGAAAGTTTGACTTTTTTAGGATCATCTAGTGATAATGTTAACTTACACATCTTTTAGTCTGACTGAACACATTGTTGAGGAAATACCTCATGATTTTTTTCAAGAGTGACATAAATTAATAGTGATAGTAAGCAGCTGCAGTGGTGCATGGGAAAATAATGTCAGGGTGTGAAGTTTTTGCTGGATGAGTTTACAGAAAGTATTAGGATACAAACTAGTCCTAGTTTGGAAATCAATTTACAACATAGCCATCTTTTCATTCTGTTTTAATCAGTATTATTTTTTCAGCTTGCATTTTTCTGTAACCACACATGCTGAGATTATAGGAAGATATATTGATGGAATCCCTGGAGCAATATGAATTCTTCTGCTGTCATAATGTTGGCATTACATTAGTCCTCATTTCATTTGCTACTGGTTGGGATTCTATTAACATATTGGTGTGGGTATTTTGAGGTTTTGATTTACATTTTCCACCTTTTGTCCTAATGTCCATCCTTTTTTTATTTTAAGCAGATTTCTGTTTCATTACATGGTGTCTGTCTTATTTTCCATTGTAATTTTCTTCATGCTGGTTTAATATTCTGCTAGTGATGAACATTTTCATCATATTTACTGGAGCTCATGTGGTACATACAAGAATACTTCCTTTATTTGTCTCTTTAATTTTCTTTTTCCCTTGTCTGTGGTTTTGCTATCTCAGTTTCAATGTTCTGGCAGTTTGCAATTACAAGTGTTCCCAGCTGGGAACTTGTTTTGTTTTCTTGGTCTTTGTGACACAGTGATCTATTTGGAAGTGTAGTTCAAATTTTTTTGTCTCTGTATTTTGCATCTTCTTTCCACACACTATTAATGATGACTTTGTGGATATTTTTCTGTTCAGAGTTTTAAAGAAAAACAGTAGTTACAAAAACTGGTGGTATCACAGAACTGGTGACATCACAGAAAAGAGACTTCCAAATGGGGTTTGGAGATAAATGTTCATGCCTACAATTTATAAAATGTCTGAAAGCTACAGGAATCTACTCTAGCTGCCATTGCATGGTAGAGAAAAAAGCTATTTCAAGTGTTAGTTACAGATTTAAAGAATTATAAGACCCTGTTTACTGTTTGGCTTTTGCCTGAGGCATACTTTTTAATGGCATTGTATTTGAAAGCTGTAGTGGTGTAAGCTTCCTATGGCACAATCTTGAGTGTATAACAACTTCTTTGACCGAGTCTGGTAAACCCAGTATTGCATTTGATCGGTCTTACTCAACTAAGGGTTGTGTGATCAGGGTTTTGAATAGTTATTTATCAATATGTGCATGATCTGTTACATAAAGAGACATATAAACCTTACTATCACAACAGAAAGAGGTCTTTGAAAGATAATGTGAAGGTTTATTTACTTTTTCAAGGAATACAAGCTGGCAAGCATTCTTTAAAAAAGTGCTATCTGTGGCTGGCTCATGATTTCAGATCTTTAGTCTGAATGTGAATTGCTCTATTTAGTTCTGGTTGATTAAATAGGATCCCTCCTATCACTTATCTTGATTGGCTGGGTGAAGTGACTTGTGTAGATGGTTATGATATGAGCACTTGTGGATAACTTATTCAAGATTCCATTTCCACGAATGTTCAAGACTGTGGCCTTGCAAAGCCTGTTCTCAAAAACAGTGGGAATTTTTCCAAAAACTTCATTGAATTTAGAGCAGGTATATAAGTCAATTATAGTAAATATATTAATAAAATTGTTAACATTAAAATAGTCATAGAAAGCAGGATAGAAAGAAGTATAAATGTACATAACCTCAGCTACTTAAAAGTATGAATTATATGGTGCTTGATTTATTTATTCAGCTCTGGACTATGTTCTAGAGTTCTACTAGATAGTGGAATTTCAATCAGTGGTGTCAAATATAGGGTTTAGTAATCTGCATTAAATTTCAGCAGAACCAAATATAGCTTTTCAGTAACAGGAATAGTACTAGAGATGCTTATAAATGTCCAAATATTTCAGATTGTTTTTTTGATCCATTCATCTTGCTGTTGATTTCTGGAAGATGTACAATACACCCTTTCAATATTATAGTTGTTCTCCTTTCTGAGAACTACATGCCAAACACATCGTTATAAGTCAATTGTGACTAAATGAAATTTCAGATGTTGATTAGCACTGAAAGGATGACACTGACAACTAAAAAAAAAAAGAAAGTTTTCTTAATAATGCTATAACAGTAATATTTCAGGGTGTTGATTAGCATAAATACAGAAAGGGAAACTTGAGATTTTTTTCAGTTTTCTTGGAATCCTATGGGAGTTGGCCTTTTATAAACAATTTAAGATTGTGCATATACAGTGAAAGACAACCAATATTTTGGGCTTACCCCTGCAGTACAGAAGTCAGTTGCCATTTTGTTTATGATTTCAAGAAAAACAGAATTTATTCTGAACTTTAGGTGGGATTTACATAAAATTCCTTTTCTAAGAGCCAGCATTTGCCTACTTTTAAAGGGAGATATATTCTTTGAAACTGCCACAAACTGATGAACTGACTGAGCATTGACAAAGAGAGAATTTTCAGATATATAACTGGGAGAAACTTACTTGGACATTGGATTTAGGATTCTGCTATTGCAGGCAACAAGACAGTATTTCTTTCCCTTAACTCTATTTTAAAACTAGCTTGACTTTTTTCTCTCTGTTATTCTAATTGAAAGGCCAGTCCTTAACCTTAGTCTTCCAATGGTTATAAAACTTCATCTAATTTCAATTCTAAATGTATTCATGACAGTCTTATACTCATGTGATCTTGCGCCAACATTGTCTTTTGGCTTAATTAGGTTTTTTTTCCCCCCAGTGTTTACAACCTAGTTTATTTCTAGCAAGTAGTCATATGCCCACTCTGTCTTTGTTTTTATAGTGTTTCTGAGCTAAACTCATTTTGTCTTCCCTTGGAAAAAGATCAGTGAAAAATCTACATTAGAAATAATGTAAATATAGTTTCAGAACTTCAGCATTAGAATACTGCATATGAGAATCTGAGCAGTACCAGCACTAGTGTTTTTGTATTCAAAAGATCAATAGGTCATCTTGGAGTGGAGAGTGAGATAGTCAGATTGATTGTTATATGAGTGCACTATGACAATCATGAGCATATCACAGTACCGGTGTGAAATATATGGCTGCTTTAGAGAAACAGTTTCTTATTATGGTTATTTCAAAAAATTATTTTGGAAAATCATGCCATCTAAGGCGTAGCTTTGAGACACAAATTATATGTGCCAAGCTGTGCCATTTGTTACATGACCATGACCAGAGTTGAAGCCTGGATATATCCGAGAGAAGAATTAAGAACTTTTACTTCAATTCTTCAATTTCCACTGAGAAAATAGATTTCATTATATCATTTATGGTGGGAAATAGATAGATACATATATACATACATACATGCATACATGCATGCATACATACATACATACATAACTGTCCTGGTTTGAGCTAAATAGA